>NW_027149860.1:300000-568723 GCF_031143425.1 Pleurodeles waltl
GCCTACCCACACAAGTGAGGTATTATTTTTATCAGGAGACTTGGGGGAACGCTGGGTGAAAGGAAATTTGTGCCTCCTCTCAGATTCCAGAACTTTCTGCCACAGAAATGTGAGGAACATGTGGTTTTTTAGCAAAATTTTGAGGTTTGCAAAGGATTCTGGGTAACAGAACCTGGTCAGAGCCCCACAAGTCACCCCATCTTGGATTCCCCTAGGTCTCTAGTTTTAAAAAATGCACAGGTTTGGTAGGTTTCCCTAGGTGCAGGCTGAGCTAGAGGCCAAAATCTACAGGTAGGCACTTTGCAAAAAACACCTCTGTTTTCTTTCAAAAAATGGGATGTGTCCACGTTGCGTTTTGGGGCATTTCCTGTCGCGGGCACTAGGCCTACCGACACAAGTGAGGTATCATTTTTATCAGGAGACTTAGGGGAACGCTGGGTGGAAGGAAATTTGTGCCTCCTCTCAGATTCCAGAACTTTCTGCCACAGAAATGTGAGGAACATGTGTTTTTTTAGCCAAATTTTGATGTTTGCAAAGGATTCTGGGTAACGGAACCTGGTCAGAGCCCCACAAGTCACCCCATCTTGGATTCCCCTAGGTCTCAGGTTTTCAAGAATGCACAGGTTTGGTAGGTTTCCCTAGGTGCCGGCTGAGCTAGAGGCCAAAATCTACAGGTAGGCACTTTGCAAAAAACACCTCTGTTTTCTTTAAAAAAATGGGATGTGTCCACGTTGCGTTTTGGGGCATTTCCTGTAGCGGGCGCTAGGCCTACCCACACAAGTGAGGTATTATTTGTATCAGGAGACTTGGGGGAACGCTGGGTGAAAGGAAATTTGTGCCTCCTCTCAGATTCCAGAACTTTCTGCCACAGAAATGTGAGGAACATGTGGTTTTTTAGCCAAATTTTGAGGTTTGCAAAGGATTCTGGGTAACAGAACCTGGTCAGAGCCACACAAGTCACCCCATCTTGGATTCCCCTAGGTCTCTAGTTTTAAAAAATGCACAGGTTTGGTAGGTTTCCCTAGGTGCAGGCTGAGCTAGAGGCCAAAATCTACAGGTAGGCACTTTGCAAAAAACACCCCTGTTTTCTTTCAAAAAATGGGATGTGTCCACGTTGCGTTTTGGGGCATTTCCTGTAGCGGGCGCTAGGCCTACCCACACAAGTGAGGTATTATTTTTATCAGGAGACTTGGGGGAACGCTGGGTGGAAGGAAATTTGTGCCTCCTCTCAGATTCCAGAACTTTCTGCTACAGAAATGTGAGGAACATGTGTTTTTTTAGCCAAATTTTGAGGTTTGCAAAGGATTCTGGATAACAGAACCTGGTCAGAGCCCCACAAGTCACCCCATCTTGGATTCCCCTAGGTCTCAGGTTTTCAAGAATGCACAGGTTTGGTAGGTTTCCCTAGGTGCCGGCTGAGCTAGAGGCCAAAATCTACAGGTAGGCACTTTGCAAAAAACACCTCTGTTTTCTTTCAAAAAATGGGATGTGTCCACGTTGTGCTTTGGGGCATTTCCTGTCGCAGGTGCTAGGCCTACCCACACAAGTGAGGTATCATTTTTATCGGGAGACTTGCGGGAACGCTGGGTGGAAGGAAATTTGTGCCTCCTCTCAGATTCCAGAACTTTCTGCCACAGAAATGTGAGGAACATGTGTTTTTTTAGCCAAATTTTGAGGTTTGCACAGGATTCTGGGTAACAGAACCTGGTCAGAGCCCCACAAGTCACCCCATGATGGATTCCCCTAGATCTCTAGTTTTCAAGAATGCACAGGTTTGGTAGGTTTCCCTAGGTGCCGGCTGAGCTAGAGGCCAAAATCTACAGGTAGGCACTTTGCAAAAAACACCTCTGTTTTCTTTCAAAAAATGGGATGTGTCCACGTTGCGTTTTGGGGCATTTCCTGTCGCGGGCGCTGGGCCTATCCACACAAGTGAGGTATCATTTTTATCGGGAGACTTGGGGGAACGCTGGGAGGAAGGAAATTTGTTGCTCCTCTCTGATTCCAGAACTTTGTGTCACCGAAATGTGAGGAAAATGTGTTTGTTTAGCCAAATTTTGTGGTTTGCAAAGGAACCTGGGTAACAGAACCTGGTCAGAGCCCCACAAGTCACCCCATCTTGTATTCCCCTAGGTCTCTAGTTTTCAAAAATGCACAGGTTTGGTAGGTTTCCCTAGGTGCCGACTGAGCTAGAGGCCAAAATCTACAGGTAGGCACTTTGCAAAAAACACCCCTGTTTTCTTTCAAAAAATGGGATGTGTCCACGTTGCGTTTTGGGGCATTTCCTGTTGCGGGCGCTAGGCCTATCCACACAAGTGAGGTATCATTTTTATCAGGAGACTTGGGGGAACTCTGGGTGGAAGGAAATGTGTGCCTCCTCTCAGATTCCAGAACTTTCTGCCACAGAAATGTGAGGAACATGTGTTTTTTTAGCCAAATTTTGAGGTTTGCAAAGGATTCTGGGTAACAGAACCTGGTCAGAGCCCCACAAGTCACCCCATCTTGTATTCCCCTAGGTCTCTAGTTTTCAAAAATGCACAGGTTTGGTAGGTTTCCCTAGGTGCCGGCTGAGCTAGAGGCCAAAATCTACAGGTAGGCACTTTGCAAAAAACACCCCTGTTTTCTTTCAAAAAATGGGATGTGTCCACGTTGCGTTTTGGGGCATTTCCTGTAGCGGGCGCTAGGCCTACCCACACAAGTGAGGTATTATTTTTATCAGGAGACTTGGGGAACGCTGGGTGAAAGGAAATTTGTGCCTCCTCTCAGATTCCAGAACTTTCTGCCACAGAAATGTGAGGAACATGTGGTTTTTTAGCCAAATTTTGAGGTTTGCAAAGGATTCTGGGTAACAGAACCTGGTCAGAGCCCCACAAGTCACCCCATCTTGGATTCCCCTAGGTCTCTAGTTTTAAAAAATGCACAGGTTTGGTAGGTTTCCCTAGGTGCAGGCTGAGCTAGAGGCCAAAATCTACAGGTAGGCACTTTGCAAAAAACACCTCTGTTTTCTTTCAAAAAATGGGATGTGTCCACGTTGCGTTTTGGGGCATTTGCTGTCGCGGGCGCTAGGCCTATCCACACAAGTGAGGTATCATTTTTATCGGGAGACTTGGGGGAACGCTGGGTGGAAGGAAATTTGTGGCTCCTCTCTGATTCTAGAACTTTCTGTCACCGAAATGTGAGGAAAATGTGTTTGTTTAGCCAAATTTTGAGGTTTGCAAAGGATTCTGGGTAACAGAACCTGGTCAGAGCCCCACAAGTCACCCCATCTTGTATTCCCCTAGGTCTCTAGTTTTCAAAAATGCACAGGTTTGGTAGGTTTCCCTAGGTGCTGGCTGAGCTAGAGGCCAAAATCTACAGGTAGGCACTTTGCAAAAAACACCCCTGTTTTATTTCAAAAAATGGGATGTGTCTACGTTGCGTTTTGGGGCCTTTCCTGTCGCGGGCGCTAGGCCTACCCACACAAGTGAGGTATCATTTTTATCAGGAGACTTGGGGGAACTCTGGGTGGAAGGAAATTTGTGCCTCCTCTCAGATTCCAGAACTTTCTGCTACAGAAATGTGAGGAACATGTGTTTTTTTAGCCAAATTTTGAGGTTTGCAAAGGATTCTGGGTAACAGAACCTGGTCAGAGCCCCACAAGTCACCCCATCTTGTATTCCCCTAGGTCTCTAGTTTTCAAAAATGCACAGGCTTGGTAGGTTTCCCTAGGTGCCGGCTGAGCTAGAGGCCAAAATCTACAGGGAGGCACTTTGCAAAAAACACCCCTGTTTTCTTTCAAAAAATGGGATGTGTCCACGTTGCGATTTGGGGCATTTCCTGTCGCGGGCGCTAGGCCTACCCACACAAGTGAGGTATCATTTTTATCAGGAGACTTGGGGGAACTCTGGGTGGAAGGAAATTTGTGCCTTCTCTCAGATTCCAGAACTTTCTGCCACAGAAATGTGAGGAACATGTGTTTTTTTAGCCATATTTTGAGGTTTGCAAAGGATTCTGGGTAACAGAACCTGGCCAGAGCACCACAAGTCACCCTATCTTGGATTCCCTTAGGTCTCTAGTTTTCAAAAATGCACAGGTTTGGTAGGTTTCCCTAGGTGCCGGCTGAGCTAGAGGACAAAATCTACAGGTAGGCACTTTGGAAAAAACACCTCTGTTTTCTTTTAAAAAATGGGATGTGTCCACATTGCGTTTTGGGGCATTCCCTGTCGCGGGCGCTAGGCCTACCCACACAAGTGAGGTATCATTTTTATCAGGAGACTTGGGGGAACGCTGGGTGGAAGGAAATTTGTGCCTCCTCTCAGATTCCAGAACTTTCTGCCACAGAAATGTGAGGAACATGTGTTTTTTTAGCCAAATTTTGAGGTTTGCAAAGGATTCTGGGTAACAGAACCTGGTCAGAGCCCCACAAGTCACCCCATGTTGGATTCCCCTAGGTCTCTAGTTTTCAAAAATGCACAGGTTTGGTAGGTTTCCCTAGGTGCCGGCTGAGCTAGAGGCCAAAATCTACAGGTAGGCACTTTGCAAAATACAGCTCTGTTTTCTGTCCAAAAATGGGATGTGTCCACGTTGTGCTTTGGGGCTTTTCCTGTCGCAGGTGCTAGGTCTACCCACACAAGTGAGGTATCATTTTTATCGGGAGACTTGGGGAAACGCTGGGTGGAAGGAAATTTGTGCCTCCTCTCAGATTCCAGAACTTTCTGCTACAGAAATGTGAGGAACATGTGTTTTTTTTGCCAAATTTTGAGGTTTGCAAAGGATTCTGGGTAACAGAACCTGGTCAGAGCCCCACAAGTCACCCCATCTTGGATTCCCCTAGGTCTCAGGTTTTCAAGAATGCACCGGTTTGGTAGGTTTCCCTAGGTGCCGGCTGAGCTAGAGGCCAAAATCTACAGGTAGGCACTTTGCAAAAAACACCCCTGTTTTCTTTCAAAAAATGGGATGTGTCCACGTTGCGTTTTGGGGCATTTCCTGTAGCGGGCGCTAGGCCTACCCACACAAGTGAGGTATTATTTTTATCAGGAGACTTGGGGAACGCTGGGTGAAAGGAAATTTGTGCCTCCTCTCAGATTCCAGAACTTTCTGCCACAGAAATGTGAGGAACATGTGGTTTTTTAGCCAAATTTTGAGGTTTGCAAAGGATTCTGGGTAACAGAACCTGGTCAGAGCCCCACAAGTCACCCCATCTTGGATTCCCCTAGGTCTCTAGTTTTAAAAAATGCACAGGTTTGGTAGGTTTCCCTAGGTGCAGGCTGAGCTAGAGGCCAAAATCTACAGGTAGGCACTTTGCAAAAAACACCTCTGTTTTCTTTCAAAAAATGGGATGTGTCCACGTTGCGTTTTGGGGCATTTGCTGTCGCGGGCGCTAGGCCTATCCACACAAGTGAGGTATCATTTTTATCGGGAGACTTGGGGGAACGCTGGGTGGAAGGAAATTTGTGGCTCCTCTCTGATTCTAGAACTTTCTGTCACCGAAATGTGAGGAAAATGTGTTTGTTTAGCCAAATTTTGAGGTTTGCAAAGGATTCTGGGTAACAGAACCTGGTCAGAGCCCCACAAGTCACCCCATCTTGTATTCCCCTAGGTCTCTAGTTTTCAAAAATGCACAGGTTTGGTAGGTTTCCCTAGGTGCTGGCTGAGCTAGAGGCCAAAATCTACAGGTAGGCACTTTGCAAAAAACACCCCTGTTTTATTTCAAAAAATGGGATGTGTCTACGTTGCGTTTTGGGGCCTTTCCTGTCGCGGGCGCTAGGCCTACCCACACAAGTGAGGTATCATTTTTATCAGGAGACTTGGGGGAACTCTGGGTGGAAGGAAATTTGTGCCTCCTCTCAGATTCCAGAACTTTCTGCTACAGAAATGTGAGGAACATGTGTTTTTTTAGCCAAATTTTGAGGTTTGCAAAGGATTCTGGGTAACAGAACCTGGTCAGAGCCCCACAAGTCACCCCATCTTGTATTCCCCTAGGTCTCTAGTTTTCAAAAATGCACAGGCTTGGTAGGTTTCCCTAGGTGCCGGCTGAGCTAGAGGCCAAAATCTACAGGGAGGCACTTTGCAAAAAACACCCCTGTTTTCTTTCAAAAAATGGGATGTGTCCACGTTGCGATTTGGGGCATTTCCTGTCGCGGGCGCTAGGCCTACCCACACAAGTGAGGTATCATTTTTATCAGGAGACTTGGGGGAACTCTGGGTGGAAGGAAATTTGTGCCTTCTCTCAGATTCCAGAACTTTCTGCCACAGAAATGTGAGGAACATGTGTTTTTTTAGCCATATTTTGAGGTTTGCAAAGGATTCTGGGTAACAGAACCTGGCCAGAGCACCACAAGTCACCCTATCTTGGATTCCCTTAGGTCTCTAGTTTTCAAAAATGCACAGGTTTGGTAGGTTTCCCTAGGTGCCGGCTGAGCTAGAGGACAAAATCTACAGGTAGGCACTTTGGAAAAAACACCTCTGTTTTCTTTTAAAAAATGGGATGTGTCCACATTGCGTTTTGGGGCATTCCCTGTCGCGGGCGCTAGGCCTACCCACACAAGTGAGGTATCATTTTTATCAGGAGACTTGGGGGAACGCTGGGTGGAAGGAAATTTGTGCCTCCTCTCAGATTCCAGAACTTTCTGCCACAGAAATGTGAGGAACATGTGTTTTTTTAGCCAAATTTTGAGGTTTGCAAAGGATTCTGGGTAACAGAACCTGGTCAGAGCCCCACAAGTCACCCCATGTTGGATTCCCCTAGGTCTCTAGTTTTCAAAAATGCACAGGTTTGGTAGGTTTCCCTAGGTGCCGGCTGAGCTAGAGGCCAAAATCTACAGGTAGGCACTTTGCAAAATACAGCTCTGTTTTCTGTCCAAAAATGGGATGTGTCCACGTTGTGCTTTGGGGCTTTTCCTGTCGCAGGTGCTAGGTCTACCCACACAAGTGAGGTATCATTTTTATCGGGAGACTTGGGGAAACGCTGGGTGGAAGGAAATTTGTGCCTCCTCTCAGATTCCAGAACTTTCTGCTACAGAAATGTGAGGAACATGTGTTTTTTTTGCCAAATTTTGAGGTTTGCAAAGGATTCTGGGTAACAGAACCTGGTCAGAGCCCCACAAGTCACCCCATCTTGGATTCCCCTAGGTCTCAGGTTTTCAAGAATGCACCGGTTTGGTAGGTTTCCCTAGGTGCCGGCTGAGCTAGAGGCCAAAATCTACAGGTAGGCACTTTGCAAAAAAAACCTCTGTTTTCTTTAAAAAAATGGGATGTGTCCACGTTGTGCTTTGGGGCATTTCCTGTCGCAGGTGCTAGGCCTACCCACACAAGTGAGGTATCATTTTTATCGGGAGACTTGGGGGAACGCTGGGTGGAAGGAAATTTGTGCCTCCTCTCAGATTCCAGAACTTTCTGCCACAGAAATGTGAGGAACATGTGTTTTTTTAGCCACATTTTGAGGTTTGCAAAGGATTCTGGGTAACAGAACCTGGTCAGAGCCCCACAAGTCACCCCATCTTGGATTCCCCTAGGTCTCAGGTTTTCAAGAATGCACAGGTTTGGTAGGTTTCCCTAGGTGCCGGCTGAGCTAGAGGACAAAATCTAGAGGTAGGCACTTTGCAAAAAACACCTCTGTTTTGTTTCAAAAAATGGGATGTGTCCACATTGCGTTTTGGGGCATTTGCTGTCGCGGGCGCTAGGCCTATCCACACAAGTGAGGTATCATTTTTATCGGTAGACTTGGGGGAACGCTAGGTGGAAGGAAATTTGTGGCTGCTCTCTGATTCCAGAACTTTCTGTCACCGAAATGTGAGGAAAATGTGTTTGTTTAGCCAAATTTTGAGGTTTGCAAAGGATTCTGGGTAACAGAACCTGGTCAGAGCACCACAAGTCACCCTATCTTGGATTCCCTTAGGTCTCTAGTTTTCAGAAATGCACAGGTTTGGTAGGTTTCCGTAGGTGCCGGCTGAGCTAGAGGCCAAAATCTACAGGTAGGCAGTTTGCATTTTCTTTAAAAAAATGGGATGTGTCCACGTTGCGTTTTGGGGCATTTCCTGTCGCGGGCGCTAGGCCTACCCACACAAGTGAGGTATCATTTTTATCAGGAGACTTGGGGGAACGCTGGGTGGAAGGAAATTTGTGCCTCCTCTTAGATTCCAGAACTTTCTGCCACAGAAATGTGAGGAACATGTGTTTTTTTTGCCAAATTTTGAGGTTTGCAAAGGATTCTGGGTAACAGAACCTGGTCAGAGCCCCACAAGTCACCCCATCTTGGATTCCCCTAGGTCTCAGGTTTTCAAGAATGCACCGGTTTGGTTGGTTTCCCTAGGTGCCGGCCGAGCTAGAGGCCAAAATCTACAGGTAGGCACTTTGCAAAAAACACCTCTGTTTTCTTTCAAAAAATGGGATGTGTCCACGTTGTGCTTTGGGGCATTTCCTGTCGCAGGTGCTAGGCCTACCCACACAAGTGAGGTATCATTTTTATCGGGAGACTTGGGGGAACGCTGGGTGGAAGGAAATTTGTGCCTCCTCTCAGATTCCAGAACTTTCTGCCACAGAAATGTGAGGAACATGTGTTTTTTTAGCCACATTTTGAGGTTTGCAAAGGATTCTGGGTAACAGAACCTGGTCAGAGCCCCACAAGTCACCCCATCTTGGATTCCCCTAGGTCTCAGGTTTTCAAGAATGCACAGGTTTGGTAGGTTTCCCTAGGTGCCGGCTGAGCTAGAGGACAAAATCTACAGGTAGGCACTTTGCAAAAAACACCTCTGTTTTGTTTAAAAAAATGGGATGTGTCCACGTTGCGTTTTGGGGCATTTCCTGTCGCGGGCGCTAGGCCTATCCACACAAGTGAGGTATCATTTTTATCGGTAGACTTGGGGGAACGCTAGGTGGAAGGAAATTTGTGGCTCCTCTCTGATTCCAGAACTTTCTGTCACCGAAATGTGAGGAAAATGTGTTTGTTTAGCCAAATTTTGAGGTTTGCAAAGGATTCTGGGTAACAGAACCTGGTCAGAGCACCACAAGTCACCCTATCTTGGATTCCCTTAGGTCTCTAGTTTTCAGAAATGCACAGGTTTGGTAGGTTTCCCTAGGTGCCGGCTGAGCTAGAGGCCAAAATCTACAGGTAGGCACTTTGCATTTTCTTTAAAAAAATGGGATGTGTCCACGTTGCGTTTTGGGGCATTTCCTGTCGCGGGCGCTAGGCCTACCCACACAAGTGAGGTATCATTTTTATCAGGAGACTTGGGGGAACTCTGGCTGGAATGAAATTTGTGCCTCCTCTCAGATTCCAGAACTTTCTGCCACAGAAATGTGAGGAACATGTGTTTTTTTAGCCAAATTTTGAGGTTTGCAAAGGATTCTGGGTAACAGAACCTGGTCAGAGCCCCACAAGTCACCCCATCTTGTATTCCCCTAGGTCTCTAGTTTTCAAAAATGCACAGGTTTGGTAGGTTTCCCTAGGTGCCGGCTGAGCTAGAGCCCAAAATCTACAGGTAGGCACTTTGCAATAAACACCCCTGTTTTCTTTAAAAAAATGGGATGTGTCCACGTTGCGTTTTGGGGCATTTCCTGTCGCTGGCGCTAGGTCTACCCACACAAGTGAGGTATCATTTTTATCAGGAGACTTGGGGGAACGCTGGGTGGAAGGAAATTTGTGCCTCCTCTCAGATTCCAGAACTTTCTGCCACAGAAATGTGAGGAACATGTGTTTTTTTTGCCAAATTTTGAGGTTTGCAAAGGATTCTGGGTAACAGAACCTGGTCAGAGCCCCACAAGTCACCCCATCTTGGATTCCCCTAGGTCTCTAGTTTTAAAAAATGCACAGGTTTGGTAGGATTCCCTAGGTGCCGGCTGAGCTAGAGGCCAAAATCTACAGGTAGGCACTTTGCAAAAAACACCTCTGTTTTCTTTAAAAAAAATGGGATGTGTCCACGTTGCGTTTTGGGGCATTTCCTGTCGCGGGCGCTAGGCCTACCGACACAAGTGAGGTATCATTTTTATCGGGAGACTTGGGGGAACGCTGGGTGGAAGGAAAATTTTTGCCTCCTCTCAGATTCCAGAGCTTTCTGCCACAGAAATGTGAGGAACATGTGTTTTTTTAGCCAAATTTTGATGTTTGCAAAGGATTCTGGGTAACGGAACCTGGTCAGAGCCCCACAAGTCACCCCATCTTGGATTCCCCTAGGTCTCAGGTTTTCAAGAATGCACAGGTTTGGTAGGTTTCCCTAGGTGCCGGCTGAGATAGAGGCCAAAATCTACAGGTAGGCACTTTGCAAAAAACACCTCTGTTTTCTTTCAAAAAATGGGATGTGTCCACGTTGCGTTTTGGGGCATTTCCTGTCGCGGGCGCTAGGCCTATCCACACAAGTGAGGTATCATTTATATCGGGAGACTTGGGGGAACGCTGGGTGGAAGGAAATTTGTGGCTCCTCTCTGATTCCAGAACTTTCTGTCACCGAAATGTGAGGAAAATGTGTTTGTTTAGCCAAATTTTGAGGTTTGCAAAGGATTCTGGGTAACAGAACCTGGTCAGAGCCCCACAAGTCACCCCATCTTGTATTCCCCTAGGTCTCTAGTTTTTAAAAATGCACAGGTTTGGTAGGTTTCCCTAGGTGCCGGCTGAGCTAGAGGCCAAAATCTACAGGTAGTCACTTTGCAAAAAACACCCCTGTTTTCATTCAAAAAATGGGATGTGTCCACGTTGCGTTTTGGGGCATTTCCTGTCGCGGGCGCTAGGCCTACCCACACAAGTGAGGTATCATTTTTATCAGGAGACTTGGGGGAACTCTGGGTGGAATGAAATTTGTGCCTCCTCTCAGATTCCAGAACTTTCTGCCACAGAAATGTGAGGAACATGTGTTTTTTTAGCCAAATTTTGAGGTTTGCAAAGGATTCTGGGTAACAGAACCTGGTCAGAGCCCCACAAGTCACCCCATCTTGTATTCCCCTAGGTCTCTAGTTTTCAAAAATGCACAGGTTTGGTAGGTTTCCCTAGGTGCCGGCTGAGCTAGAGGCCAAAAGCTACAGGTAGGCACTTTGCAAAATACAGCTCTGTTTTCTGTCCAAAAATTGGATGTGTCCACGTTGTGCTTTGGGGCATTTCCTGTCGCGGGCGCTAGGCCTACCGACACAAGTGAGGTATCATTTTTATCGGGAGACTAGGGGGAACGCTGGGTGGAAGGAAATTTGTGCCTCCTCTCAGATTCCCGAACTTTCTGCCACAGAAATGTGAGGAACATGTGTTTTTTTAGCCAAATTTTGATGTTTGCAAAGGATTCTGGGTAACAGAACCTGGTCAGAGCCCCACAAGTCACCCCATGTTGGATTCCCCTAGGTCTCTAGTTTTAAAAAATGCACAGGTTTGGTAGGTTTCCCTAGGTGCCGGCTGAGCTAGAGGCCAAAATCTACAGGTAGGCACTTTGCAAAATACAGCTGTTTTCTGTCCAAAAATGGGATGTGTCCACTTTGTGCTTTGGGGCATTTCCTGTCGCAGGCGCTAGGCCTACCCACACAAGTGAGGTATCATTTTTATCGGGAGACTTGGGGGAACGCTGGGTGGAAGGAAATTTGTGCCTCCTCTCAGATTCCAGAACTTTCTGCCACAGAAATGTGAGGAACATGTGTTTTTTTAGCCAACTTTTGAGGTTTGCAAAGGATTCTGGGTAACAGAACCTGGTCAGAGCCCCACAAGTCACCCCATCTTGGATTCCCCTAGGTCTCTGGTTTTAAAAAATGCACAGGTTTGGTAGGTTTCCCTAGGTGCCGGCTGAGCTAGAGGCCAAAATCTACAGGTAGGCACTTTGCAAAAAACACCTCTGTTTTCTTTCAAAAAATGGGATGTGTCCACGTTGCGTTTTGGGGCATTTCCTGTCGCGGGCGCTAGGCCTATCCACACAAGTGAGGTATCATTTTTATCGGGAGACTTGGGGGAACGCTGGGTGGAAGGAAATTTGTGGCTCCTCTCTGATTCTAGAACTTTCTGTCACCGAAATGTGAGGAAAATGTGTTTGTTTAGCCAAATTTTGAGGTTTGCAAAGGATTCTGGGTAACAGAACCTGGTCAGAGCCCCACAAGTCACCCCATCTTGTATTCCCCTAGGTCTCTAGTTTTCAAAAAGGCACAGGTTTGGTAGGTTTCCCTAGGTGCTGGCTGAGCTAGAGGCCAAAATCTACAGGTAGGCACTTTGCAAAAAACACCCCTGTTTTATTTCAAAAAATGGGATGTGTCCACGTTGCGTTTTGGGGCCTTTCCTGTCGCGGGCGCTAGGCCTACCC
Source organism: Pleurodeles waltl (assembly GCF_031143425.1). NCBI lineage: Eukaryota > Metazoa > Chordata > Amphibia > Caudata > Salamandridae > Pleurodeles > Pleurodeles waltl. The sequence goes on from NW_027149860.1 coordinate 312,237, forward strand.
ACACAAGTGAGGTATCATTTTTATCAGGAGACTTGAGGGAACTCTGGGTGGAAGGAAATTTGTGCCTCCTCTCAGATTCCAGAACTTTCTGCCACAGAAATGTGAGGAACATGTGTTTTTTTAGCCAAATTTTGAGGTTTGCAAAGGATTCTGGGTAACAGAACCTGGTCAGAGCCCCACAAGTCACCCCATCTTGTATTCCCCTAGGTCTCTAGTTTTCAAAAATGCACAGGCTTGGTAGGTTTCCCTAGGTGCCGGCTGAGCTAGAGGCCAAAATCTACAGGGAGGCACTTTGCAAAAAACACCCCTGTTTTCTTTCAAAAAATGGGATGTGTCCACGTTGCGATTTGGGGCATTTCCTGTCGCGGGCGCTAGGCCTACCCACACAAGTGAGGTATCATTTTTATCAGGAGACTTGGGGGAACTCTGGGTGGAAGGAAATTTGTGCCTTCTCTCAGATTCCAGAACTTTCTGCCACAGAAATGTGAGGAACATGTGTTTTTTTAGCCATATTTTGAGGTTTGCAAAGGATTCTGGGTAACAGAACCTGGTCAGAGCACCACAAGTCACCCTATCTTGGATTCCCTTAGGTCTCTAGTTTTCAAAAATGCACAGGTTTGGTAGGTTTCCCTAGGTGCCGGCTGAGCTAGAGGACAAAATCTACAGGTAGGCACTTTGGAAAAAACACCTCTGTTTTCTTTAAAAAAAATGGGATGTGTCCACATTGCGTTTTGGGGCATTCCCTGTCGCGGGCGCTAGGCCTACCCACACAAGTGAGGTATCATTTTTATCAGGAGACTTGGGGGAACGCTGGGTGGAAGGAAATTTGTGCCTCCTCTCAGATTCCAGAACTTTCTGCCACAGAAATGTGAGGAACATGTGTTTTTTTAGCCAAATTTTGAGGTTTGCAAAGGATTCTGGGTAACAGAACCTGGTCAGAGCCCCACAAGTCACCCCATGTTGGATTTCCCTAGGTCTCTAGTTTTCAAAAATGCACAGGTTTGGTAGGTTTCCCTAGGTGCCGGCTGAGCTAGAGGCCAAAATCTACAGGTAGGCACTTTGCAAAATACAGCTCTGTTTTCTGTCCAAAAATGGGATGTGTCCACGTTGTGCTTTGGGGCTTTTCCTGTCGCAGGTGCTAGGTCTACCCACACAAGTGAGGTATCATTTTTATCGGGAGACTTGGGGAAACGCTGGGTGGAAGGAAATTTGTGCCTCCTCTCAGATTCCAGAACTTTCTGCTACAGAAATGTGAGGAACATGTGTTTTTTTTGCCAAATTTTGAGGTTTGCAAAGGATTCTGGGTAACAGAACCTGGTCAGAGCCCCACAAGTCACCCCATCTTGGATTCCCCTAGGTCTCAGGTTTTCAAGAATGCACCGGTTTGGTAGGTTTCCCTAGGTGTCGGCTGAGCTAGAGGCCAAAATCTACAGGTAGGCACTTTGCAAAAAACACCTCTGTTTTCTTTAAAAAAATGGGATGTGTCCACGTTGTGCTTTGGGGCATTTCCTGTCGCGGGTGCTAGGCATACCCACACAAGTGAGGTATCATTTTTATCGGGAGACTTGGGGGAACGCTGGGTGGAAGGAAATTTGTGCCTCCTCTCAGATTCCAGAACTTTCTGCCACAGAAATGTGAGGAACATGTGTTTTTTTAGCCACATTTTGAGGTTTGCAAAGGATTCTGGGTAACAGAACCTGGTCAGAGCCCCACAAGTCACCCCATCTTGGATTCCCCTAGGTCTCAGGTTTTCAAGAATGCACAGGTTTGGTAGGTTTCCCTAGGTGCCGGCTGAGCTAGAGGACAAAATCTACAGGTAGGCACTTTGCAAAAAACACCTCTGTTTTGTTTCAAAAAATGGGATGTGTCCACGTTGCGTTTTGGGGCATTTGCTGTCGCGGGCGCTAGGCCTATCCACACAAGTGAGGTATCATTTTTATCGGTAGACTTGGGGGAACGCTAGGTGGAAGGAAATTTGTGGCTGCTCTCTGATTCCAGAACTTTCTGTCACCGAAATGTGAGGAAAATGTGTTTGTTTAGCCAAATTTTGAGGTTTGCAAAGGATTCTGGGTAACAGAACCTGGTCAGAGCACCACAAGTCACCCTATCTTGGATTCCCTTAGGTCTCTAGTTTTCAGAAATGCACAGGTTTGGTAGGTTTCCCTAGGTGCCGGCTGAGCTAGAGGCCAAAATCTACAGGTAGGCACTTTGCATTTTCTTTAAAAAAATGGGATGTGTCCACGTTGCGTTTTGGGGCATTTCCTGTCGCGGGCGCTAGGCCTACCCACACAAGTGAGGTATCATTTTTATCAGGAGACTTGGGGGAACGCTGGGTGGAAGGAAATTTGTGCCTCCTCTCAGATTCCAGAACTTTCTGCCACAGAAATGTGAGGAACATGTGTTTTTTTTGCCAAATTTTGAGGTTTGCAAAGGATTCTGGGTAACAGAACCTGGTCAGAGCCCCACAAGTCACCCCATCTTGGATTCCCCTAGGTCTCAGGTTTTCAAGAATGCACCGGTTTGGTAGGTTTCCCTAGGTGCCGGCCGAGCTAGAGGCCAAAATCTACAGGTAGGCACTTTGCAAAAAACACCTCTGTTTTCTTTCAAAAAATGGGATGTGTCCACGTTGTGCTTTGGGGCATTTCCTGTCGCAGGTGCTAGGCCTACCCACACAAGTGAGGTATCATTTTTATCGGGAGACTTGGGGGAACGCTGGGTGGAAGGAAATTTGTGCCTCCTCTCAGATTCCAGAACTTTCTGCCACAGAAATGTGAGGAACATGTGTTTTTTTAGCCACATTTTGAGGTTTGCAAAGGATTCTGGGTAACAGAACCTGTCAGAGCCCCACAAGTCACCCCATCTTGGATTTCCCTAGGTCTCAGGTTTTCAAGAATGCACAGGTTTGGTAGGTTTCCCTAGGTGCCGGCTGAGCTAGAGGACAAAATCTACAGGTAGGCACTTTGCAAAAAACACCTCTGTTTTGTTTCAAAAAATGGGATGTGTCCACGTTGCGTTTTGGGGCATTTCCTGTCGCGGGCGCTAGGCCTATCCACACAAGTGAGGTATCATTTTTATCGGTAGACTTGGGGGAACGCTAGGTGGAAGGAAATTTGTGGCTCCTCTCAGATTCCAGAGCTTTCTGCCACAGAAATGTGAGGAACATGTGTTTTTTTAGCCAAATTTTGATGTTTGCAAAGGATTCTGGGTAACAGAACCTGGTCAGAGCACCACAAGTCACCCTATCTTGGATTGCCTTAGGTCTCTAGTTTTCAGAAATGCACAGGTTTGGTAGGTTTCCCTAGGTGCCGGCTGAGCTAGAGGCCAAAATCTACAGGTAGGCACTTTGCATTTTCTTTTAAAAAATGGTATGTGTCCACGTTGCGTTTTGGGGCATTTCCTGTCGCGGGCGCTAGGCCTACCCACACAAGTGAGGTATCATTTTTATCAGGAGACTTGGGGGAACTCTGGGTGGAATGAAATTTGTGCCTCCTCTCAGATTCCAGAACTTTCTGCCACAGAAATGTGAGGAACATGTGTTTTTTTAGCCAAATTTTGAGGTTTGCAAAGGATTCTGGGTAACAGAACCTGGTCAGAGCCACACAAGTCACCCCATCTTGTATTCCCCTAGGTCTCTAGTTTTCAAAAATGCACAGGTTTGGTAGGTTTCCCTAGGTGCCGGCTGAGCTAGAGCCCAAAATCTACAGGTAGGCACTTTGCAAAAAACACCCCTGTTTTCTTTAAAAAAATGGGATGTGTCCACGTTGCGTTTTGGGGCATTTCCTGTCGCTGGCGCTAGGCCTACCCACACAAATGAGGTATCATTTTTATCAGGAGACTTGGGGGAACGCTGGGTGGAAGGAAATTTGTGCCTCCTCTCAGATTCCAGAACTTTCTGCCACAGAAATGTGAGGAACATGTGTTTTTTTTGCCAAATTTTGAGGTTTGCAAAGGATTCTGGGTAACAGAACCTGGTCAGAGCCCCACAAGTCACCCCATCTTGGATTCCCCTAGGTCTCTAGTTTTAAAAAATGCACAGGTTTGGTAGGATTCCCTAGGTGCCGGCTGAGCTAGAGGCCAAAATCTACAGGTAGGCACTTTGCAAAAAACACCTCTGTTTTCTTTAAAAAAAATGGGATGTGTCCACGTTGCGTTTTGGGGCATTTCCTGTCGCGGGCGCTAGGCCTACCGACACAAGTGAGGTATCATTTTTATCGGGAGACTTGGGGGAACGCTGGGTGGAAGGAAAATTTTTGCCTCCTCTCAGATTCCAGAGCTTTCTGCCACAGAAATGTGAGGAACATGTGTTTTTTTAGCCAAATTTTGATGTTTGCAAAGGATTCTGGGTAACGGAACCTGGTCAGAGCCCCACAAGTCACCCCATCTTGGATTCCCCTAGGTCTCAGGTTTTCAAGAATGCACAGGTTTGGTAGGTTTCCCTAGGTGCCGGCTGAGATAGAGGCCAAAATCTACAGGTAGGCACTTTGCAAAAAACACCTCTGTTTTCTTTACAAAAAATGGGATGTGTCCACGTTGCGTTTTGGGGCATTTCCTGTCGCGGGCGCTAGGCCTATCCACACAAGTGAGGTATCATTTATATCGGGAGACTTGGGGGAACGCTGGGTGGAAGGAAATTTGTGGCTCCTCTCTGATTCCAGAACTTTCTGTCACCGAAATGTGAGGAAAATGTGTTTGTTTAGCCAAATTTTGAGGTTTGCAAAGGATTCTGGGTAACAGAACCTGGTCAGAGCCCCACAAGTCACCCCATCTTGTATTCCCCTAGGTCTCTAGTTTTTAAAAATGCACAGGTTTGGTAGGTTTCCCTAGGTGCCGGCTGAGCTAGAGGCCAAAATCTACAGGTAGTCACTTTGCAAAAAACACCCCTGTTTTCATTCAAAAAATGGGATGTGTCCACGTTGCGTTTTGGGGCATTTCCTGTCGCGGGCGCTAGGCCTACCCACACAAGTGAGGTAACATTTTTATCAGGAGACTTGGGGGAACTCTGGGTGGAATGAAATTTGTGCCTCCTCTCAGATTCCAGAACTTTCTGCCACAGAAATGTGAGGAACATGTGTTTTTTTAGCCAAATTTTGAGGTTTGCAAAGGATTCTGGGTAACAGAACCTGGTCAGAGCCCCACAAGTCACCCCATCTTGTATTCCCCTAGGTCTCTAGTTTTCAAAAATGCACAGGTTTGGTAGGTTTCCCTAGGTGCCGGCTGAGCTAGAGGCCAAAAGCTACAGGTAGGCACTTTGCAAAATACAGCTCTGTTTTCTGTCCAAAAATTGGATGTGTCCACGTTGTGCTTTGGGGCATTTCCTGTCGCGGGCGCTAGGCCTACCGACACAAGTGAGGTATCATTTTTATCGGGAGACTAGGGGGAACGCTGGGTGGAAGGAAATTTGTGCCTCCTCTCAGATTCCCGAACTTTCTGCCACAGAAATGTGAGGAACATGTGTTTTTTTAGCCAAATTTTGATGTTTGCAAAGGATTCTGGGTAACAGAACCTGGTCAGAGCCCCACAAGTCACCCCATGTTGGATTCCCCTAGGTCTCTAGTTTTAAAAAATGCACAGGTTTGGTAGGTTTCCCTAGGTGCCGGCTGAGCTAGAGGCCAAAATCTACAGGTAGGCACTTTGCAAAATACAGCTGTTTTCTGTCCAAAAATGGGATGTGTCCACTTTGTGCTTTGGGGCATTTCCTGTCGCAGGCGCTAGGCCTACCCACACAAGTGAGGTATCATTTTTATCGGGAGACTTGGGGGAACGCTGGGTGGAAGGAAATTTGTGCCTCCTCTCAAATTCCAGAACTTTCTGCCACAGAAATGTGAGGAACATGTGTTTTTTTAGCCACATTTTGAGGTTTGCAAAGGATTCTGGGTAACAGAACCTGGTCAGAGCCCCACAAGTCACCCCATCTTGGATTCCCCTAGGTTTCTAGTTTTAAAAAATGCACAGGTTTGGTAGGTTTCCCTAGGTGCCGGCTGAGCTAGAGGCCAAAATCTACAGGTAGGCACTTTGCAAAAAACACCTCTGTTTTCTTAAAAAAAAAATGGGATGTGTCCACGTTGCGTTTTGGGGCATTTCCTGTCGCGGGCGCTAGGCCTACCGACACAAGTGAGGTATCATTTTTATCGGGAGACTTGGGGGAACGCTGGGTGGAAGAAAAATTCTTGCCTCCTCTCAGATTCCAGAACTTTCTGCCACAGAAATGTGAGGAACATGTGTTTTTTTAGCCAAATTTTGATGTTTGCAAAGGATTCTGGGTAACGGAACCTGGTCAGAGCCCCACAAGTCACCCCATCTTGGATTCCCCTAGGTCTCAGGTTTTCAAGAATGCACAGGTTTGGTAGGTTTCCCTAGGTGCCGGCTGAGCTAAAGGCCAAAATCTACAGGTAGGCACTTTGCAAAAAACACCTCTGTTTTCTTTAAAAAAATGGGATGTGTCCACGTTGCGTTTTGGGGCATTTCCTGTCGCGGGCGCTAGGCCTATCCACACAAGTGAGGTATCATTTTTATCGGGAGACTTGGGGGAACGCTGGGTGGAAGGAAATTTGTGGCTCCTCTCTGATTCTAGAACTTTCTGTCACCGAAATGTGAGGAAAATGTGTTTGTTTAGCCAAATTTTGAGGTTTGCAAAGGATTCTGGGTAACAGAACCTGGTCAGAGCCCCACAAGTCACCCCATCTTGTATTCCCCTAGGTCTCTAGTTTTCAAAAATGCACAGGTTTGGTAGGTTTCCCTAGGTGCTGGCTGAGCTAGAGGCCAAAATCTACAGGTAGGCACTTTGCAAAAAACACCCCTGTTTTATTTCAAAAAATGGGATGTGTCCACGTTGCGTTTTGGGGCCTTTCCTGTCGCGGGCGCTAGGCCTACCCACACAAGTGAGGTATCATTTTTATCAGGAGACTTGGGGGAACTCTGGGTGGAAGGAAATTTGTGCCTTCTCTCAGATTCCAGAACTTTCTGCCACAGAAATGTGAGGAACATGTGTTTTTTTAGCCATATTTTGAGGTTTGCAAAGGATTCTGGGTAACAGAACCTGGTCAGAGCACCACAAGTCACCCTATCTTGGATTCCCTTAGGTCTCTAGTTTTCAAAAATGCACAGGTTTGGTAGGTTTCCCTAGGTGCCGGCTGAGCTAGAGGACAAAATCTACAGGTAGGCACTTTGGAAAAAACACCTCTGTTTTCTTTAAAAAAATGGGATGTGTCCACATTGCGTTTTGGGGCATTCCCTGTCGCGGGCGCTAGGCCTACCCACACAAGTGAGGTATCATTTTTATCAGGAGACTTGGGGGAACGCTGGGTGGAAGGAAATTTGTGCCTCCTCTCAGATTCCAGAACTTTCTGCCACAGAAATGTGAGGAACATGTGTTTTTTTAGCCAAATTTTGAGGTTTGCAAAGGATTCTGGGTAACAGAACCTGGTCAGAGCCCCACAAGTCACCCCATGTTGGATTCCCCTAGGTCTCTAGTTTTCAAAAATGCACAGGTTTGGTAGGTTTCCCTAGGTGCCGGCTGAGCTAGAGGCCAAAATCTACAGGTAGGCACTTTGCAAAATACAGCTCTGTTTTCTGTCCAAAAATGGGATGTGTCCACGTTGTGCTTTGGGGCTTTTCCTGTCGCAGGTGCTAGGTCTACCCACACAAGTGAGGTATCATTTTTATCGGGAGACTTGGGGAAACGCTGGGTGGAAGGAAATTTGTGCCTCGTCTCAGATTCCAGAACTTTCTGCTACAGAAATGTGAGGAACATGTGTTTTTTTTGCCAAATTTTGAGGTTTGCAAAGGATTCTGGGTAACAGAACCTGGTCAGAGCCCCACAAGTCACCCCATCTTGGATTCCCCTAGGTCTCAGGTTTTCAAGAATGCACCGGTTTGGTAGGTTTCCCTAGGTGCCGGCTGAGCTAGAGGCCAAAATCTACAGGTAGGCACTTTGCAAAAAACACCTCTGTTTTCTTTAAAAAAATGGGATGTGTCCACGTTGTGCTTTGGGGCATTTCCTGTCGCAGGTGCTAGGCCTACCCACACAAGTGAGGTATCATTTTTATCGGGAGACTTGGGGGAACGCTGGGTGGAAGGAAATTTGTGCCTCCTCTCAGATTCCAGAACTTTCTGCCACAGAAATGTGAGGAACATGTGTTTTTTTAGCCACATTTTGAGGTTTGCAAAGGATTCTGGGTAACAGAACCTGGTCAGAGCCCCACAAGTCACCCCATCTTGGATTCCCCTAGGTCTCAGGTTTTCAAGAATGCACAAGTTTGGTAGGTTTCCCTAGGTGCCGGCTGAGCTAGAGGACAAAATCTACAGGTAGGCACTTTGCAAAAAACACCTCTGTTTTGTTTCAAAAAATGGGATGTGTCCACGTTGCGTTTTGGGGCATTTGCTGTCGCGGGCGCTAGGCCTATCCACACAAGTGAGGTATCATTTTTATCGGTAGACTTGGGGGAACGCTAGGTGGAAGGAAATTTGTGGCTGCTCTCTGATTCCAGAACTTTCTGTCACCGAAATGTGAGGAAAATGTGTTTGTTTAGCCAAATTTTGAGGTTTGCAAAGGATTCTGGGTAACAGAACCTGGTCAGAGCACCACAAGTCACCCTATCTTGGATTCCCTTAGGTCTCTAGTTTTCAGAAATGCACAGGTTTGGTAGGTTTCCCTAGGTGCCGGCTGAGCTAGAGGCCAAAATCTACAGGTAGGCACTTTGCATTTTCTTTAAAAAAATGGGATGTGTCCACGTTGCGTTTTGGGGCATTTCCTGTCGCGGGCGCTAGGCCTACCCACACAAGTGAGGTATCATTTTTATCGGGAGACTTGGGGGAACGCTGGGTGGAAGGAAATTTGTGCCTCCTCTCAGATTCCAGAACTTTCTGCCACAGAAATGTGAGGAACATGTGTTTTTTTTGCCAAATTTTGAGGTTTGCAAAGGATTCTGGGTAACAGAACCTGGTCAGAGCCCCACAAGTCACCCCATCTTGGATTCCCCTAGGTCTCAGGTTTTCAAGAATGCACCGGTTTGGTAGGTTTCCCTAGGTGCCGGCCGAGCTAGAGGCCAAAATCTACAGGTAGGCACTTTGCAAAAAACACCTCTGTTTTCTTTCAAAAAATGGGATGTGTCCACGTTGTGCTTTGGGGCATTTCCTGTCGCAGGTGCTAGGCCTACCCACACAAGTGAGGTATCATTTTTATCGGGAGACTTGGGGGAACGCTGGGTGGAAGGAAATTTGTGCCTCCTCTCAGATTCCAGAACTTTCTGCCACAGAAATGTGAGGAACATGTGTTTTTTTAGCCACATTTTGAGGTTTGCAAAGGATTCTGGGTAACAGAACCTGGTCAGAGCCCCACAAGTCACCCCATCTTGGATTCCCCTAGGTCTCAGGTTTTCAAGAATGCACAGGTTTGGTAGGTTTCCCTAGGTGCCGGCTGAGCTAGAGGCCAAAATCTACAGGTAGGCACTTTGCAAAAAACACCTCTGTTTTCTTTCAAAAAATGGGATGTGTCCACGTTGTGCTTTGGGGCATTTCCTGTCGCAGGTGCTAGGCCTACCCACACAAGTGAGGTATCATTTTTATCAGGAGACTTGGGGGAACGCTGGGTGGAAGGAAATTTGTGCCTCCTCTCAGATTCCAGAACTTTCTGCCACAGAAATGTGAGGAACATGTGTTTTTTTAGCCAAATTTTGAGGTTTGCAAAGGATTCTGGGTAACAGAATCTGGTCAGAGCCCCACAAGTCACCCCATGTTGGATTCCCCTAGGTCTCTAGTTTTCAAAAATGCACAGGTTTGGTAGGTTTCCCTAGGTGCCGGCTGAGCTAGAGGCCAAAATCTACAGGTAGGCACTTTGCAAAATACAGCTCTGTTTTCTGTCCAAAAATGGGATGTGTCCACGTTGTGCTTTGGGGCATTTCCTGTCGTAGGTGCTAGGCCTACCCACACAAGTGAGGTATCATTTTTATCGGGAGACTTGGGGGAACGCTGGGTGGAAGGAAATTTGTGCCTCTTCTCAGATTCCAGAACTTTCTGCCACAGAAATGTTAGGAACATGTGTTTTTTTAAGCCAAATTTTGAGGTTTGCAAAGGATTCTGGGTAACGGAACCTGGTCAGAGCCCCACAAGTCTCCCCATCTTGGATTCCCCTAGGTCTCAGGTTTTCAAGAATGCACAGGTTTGGTAGGTTTCCCTAGGTGCCGGCTGAGCTAGAGGCCAAAATCTACAGGTAGGCACTTTGCAAAAAACACCCCTGTTTTCTTTCAAAAAATGGGATGTGTCCACATTGCGTTTTGGGTCATTTCCTGTAGCGGGCGCTAGGCCTACCCACACAAGTGAGGTATTATTTTTATCAGGAGACTTGGGGGAACGCTGGGTGATAGGAAATTTGTGCCTCCTCTCAGATTCCAGAACTTTCTGCCACAGAAATGTGAGGAACATGTGGTTTTTTAGCCAAATTTTGAGGTTTGCAAAGGATTCTGGGTAACAGAACCTGGTCAGAGCCCCACAAGTCACCCCATCCTGGATTCCCCTAGGTCTCTAGTTTTAAAAAATGCACAGGTTTGGTAGGTTTCCCTAGGTGCAGGCTGAGCTAGAGGCCAAAATCTACAGGTAGGCACTTTGCAAAAAACACCTCTGTTTTCTTTCAAAAAATGGGATGTGTCCACGTTGCGTTTTGGGGCATTTCCTGTCACGGGCGCTAGGCCTACCGACACAAGTGAGGTATCATTTTTATCAGGAGACTTGGGGGAACGCTGGGTGGAAGGAAATTTGTGCCTCCTCTCAGATTCCAGAACTTTCTGCCACAGAAATGTGAGGAACATGTGTTTTTTTAGCCAAATTTTGATGTTTGCAAAGGATTCTGGGTAACGGAACCTGGTCAGAGCCCCACAAGTCACCCCATCTTGGATTCCCCTAGGTCTCAGGTTTTCAAGAATGCACAGGTTTGGTAGGTTTCCCTAGGTGCCGGCTGAGCTAGAGGCCAAAATCTACAGGTAGGCACTTTGCAAAAAACACCTCTGTTTTCTTTAAAAAAATGGGATGTGTCCACATTGCGTTTTGGGGCATTTCCTGTCGCGGGCGCTAGGCCTATCCACACAAGTGAGGTATCATTTTTATCGGGAGACTTGGGGGAACGCTGGGTGGAAGGAAATTTGTGGCTCCTCTCTGATTCCAGAACTTTCTGTCACCGAAATGTGAGGAAAATGTGTTTGTTTAGCCAAATTTTGAGGTTTGCAAAGGATTCTGGGTAACAGAACCTGGTCAGAGCCCCACAAGTCACCCCATCTAGTATTCCCCTAGGTCTCTAGTTTTCAAAAATGCACAGGTTTGGTAGGTTTCCCTAGGTGCCGGCTGAGGTAGAGGCCAAAATCTACAGGTAGGCACTTTGCAAAAAACACCCCTGTTTTATTTAAAAAAATGGGATGTGTCGACGTTGTGTTTTGGGGCCTTTCCTGTCGCGGGCGCTAGGCCTACCCACACAAGTGAGGTATCATTTTTATCAGGAGACTTGGGGGAACTCTGGGTGGAAGGAAATTTGTGCCTCCTCTCAGATTCCAGAACTTTCTGCCACAGAAATGTGAGGAACATGTGTTTTTTTAGCCAAATTTTGAGGTTTGCAAAGGATTCTGGGTAACAGAACCTGGTCAGAGCCCCACAAGTCACCCCATCTTGGATTCCCCTAGGTCTCTAGTTTTAAAAAATGCACAGGTTTGGTAGGTTTCCCTAGGTGCAGGCTGAGCTAGAGGCCAAAATCTACAGGTAGGCACTTTGCAAAAAACACCTCTGTTTTCTTTCAAAAAATGGGATGTGTCCACGTTGCGTTTTGGGGCATTTCCTGTCGCGGGCGCTAGGCCTACCGACACAAGTGAGGTATCATTTTTATCAGGAGACTTGGGGGAACGCTGGGTGGAAGGAAATTTGTGCCTCCTCTCAGATTCCAGAACTTTCTGCCACAGAAATGTGAGGAACATGTGTTTTTTTAGCCAAATTGTGATGTTTGCAAAGGATTCTGGGTAACGGAACCTGGTCAGAGCCCCACAAGTCACCCCATCTTGGATTCCCCTAGGTCTCAGGTTTTCAAGAATGCACAGGTTTGGTAGGTTTCCCTAGGTGCCGGCTGAGCTAGAGGCCAAAATCTACAGGTAGGCACTTTGCAAAAAACACCTCTGTTTTCTTTAAAAAAATGGGATGTGTCCACATTGCGTTTTGGGGCATTTCCTGTCGCGGGCGCTAGGCCTACCCACACAAGTGAGGTATCATTTTTATCAGGAGACTTGGGGGAACTCTGGGTGGAAGGAAATTTGTGCCTTCTCTCAGATTCCAGAACTTTCTGCCACAGAAATGTGAGGAACATGTGTTTTTTTAGCCATATTTTGAGGTTTGCAAAGGATTCTGGGTAACAGAACCTGGTCAGAGCACCACAAGTCACCCAATCTTGGATTCCCTTAGGTCTCTAGTTTTCAAAAATGCACAGGTTTGGTAGGTTTCCCTAGGTGCCGGCTGAGCTAGAGGCCAAAATCTACAGGTAGGCACTTTGCAAAATACAGCTCTGTTTTCTGTCCAAAAATGGGATGTGTCCACGTTGTGCTTTGGGGCTTTTCCTGTCGCAGGTGCTAGGTCTACCCACACAAGTGAGGTATCATTTTTATCGGGAGACTTGGGGAAACGCTGGGTGGAAGGAAATTTGTGCCTCCTCTCAGATTCCAGAACTTTCTGCTACAGAAATGTGAGGAACATGTGTTTTTTTTGCCAAATTTTGAGGTTTGCAAAGGATTCTGGGTAACAGAACCTGGTCAGAGCCCCACAAGTCACCCCATCTTGGATTCCCCTAGGTCTCAGGTTTTCAAGAATGCACCGGTTTGGTAGGTTTCCCTAGGTGCCGGCTGAGCTAGAGGCCAAAATCTACAGGTAGGCACTTTGCAAAAAACACCTCTGTTTTCTTTAAAAAAATGGGATGTGTCCACGTTGTGCTTTGGGGCATTTCCTGTCGCAGGTGCTAGGCCTACCCACACAAGTGAGGTATCATTTTTATCGGAAGACTTGGGGGAACGCTGGGTGGAAGGAAATTTGTGCCTCCTCTCAGATTCCAGAACTTTCTGCCACAGAAATGTGAGGAACATGTGTTTTTTTAGCCACATTTTGAGGTTTGCAAAGGATTCTGGGTAACAGAACCTGGTCAGAGCCCCACAAGTCACCCCATCTTGGATTCCCCTAGGTCTCAGGTTTTCAAGAATGCACAGGTTTGGTAGGTTTCCCTAGGTGCCGGCTGAGCTAGAGGACAAAATCTACAGGTAGGCACTTTGCAAAAAACACCTCTGTTTTGTTTCAAAAAATGGGATGTGTCCACGTTGCGTTTTGGGGCATTTGCTGTCGCGGGCGCTAGGCCTATCCACACAAGTGAGGTATCATTTTTATCGGTAGACTTGGGGGAACGCTAGGTGGAAGGAAATTTGTGGCTGCTCTCTGATTCCAGAACTTTCTGTCACCGAAATGTGAGGAAAATGTGTTTGTTTAGCCAAATTTTGAGGTTTGCAAAGGATTCTGGGTAACAGAACCTGGTCAGAGCACCACAAGTCACCCTATCTTGGATTCCCTTAGGTCTCTAGTTTTCAGAAATGCACAGGTTTGGTAGGTTTCCCTAGGTGCCGGCTGAGCTAGAGGCCAAAATCTACAGGTAGGCACTTTGCATTTTCTTTAAAAAAATGGGATGTGTCCACGTTGCGTTTTGGGGCATTTCCTGTCGCGGGCGCTAGGCCTACCCACACAAGTGAGGTATCATTTTTATCAGGAGACTTGGGGGAACGCTGGGTGGAAGGAAATTTGTGCCTCCTCTCAGATTCCAGAACTTTCTGCCACAGAAATGTGAGGAACATGTGTTTTTTTAGCCACATTTTGAGGTTTGCAAAGGATTCTGGGTAACAGAACCTGGTCAGAGCCCCACAAGTCACCCCATCTTGGATTCCCCTAGGTCTCAGGTTTTCAAGAATGCACCGGTTTGGTAGGTTTCCCTAGGTGCCGGCCGAGCTAGAGGCCAAAATCTACAGGTAGGCACTTTGCAAAAAACACCTCTGTTTTCTTTCAAAAAATGGTATGTGTCCACGTTGTGCTTTGGGGCATTTCCTGTCGCAGGTGCTAGGCCTACCCACACAAGTGAGGTATCATTTTTATCGGGAGACTTGGGGGAACGCTGGGTGGAAGGAAATTTGTGCCTCCTCTCAGATTCCAGAACTTTCTGCCACAGAAATGTGAGGAACATGTGTTTTTTTAGCCACATTTTGAGGTTTGCAAAGGATTCTGGGTAACAGAACCTGGTCAGAGCCCCACAAGTCACCCCATCTTGGATTCCCCTAGGTCTCAGGTTTTCAAGAATGCACCGGTTTGGTAGGTTTCCCTAGGTGCCGGCCGAGCTAGAGGCCAAAATCTACAGGTAGGCACTTTGCAAAAAACACCTCTGTTTTCTTTCAAAAAATGGGATGTGTCCACGTTGTGCTTTGGGGCATTTCCTGTCGCAGGTGCTAGGCCTACCCACACAAGTGAGGTATCATTTTTATCGGGAGACTTGGGGGAACGCTGGGTGGAAGGAAATTTGTGCCTCCTCTCTGATTCCAGAACTTTCTGTCACCGAAATGTGAGGAAAATGTGTTTGTTTAGCCAAATTTTGAGGTTTGCAAAGGATTCTGGGTAACAGAACTTGGTCAGAGCACCACAAGTCACCCTATCTTGGATTCCCTTAGGTCTCTAGTTTTCAGAAATGCACAGGTTTGGTAGGTTTCCCTAGGTGCCGGCTGAGCTAGAGGCCAAAATCTACAGGTAGGCACTTTGCATTTTCTTTAAAAAAATGGGATGTGTCCACGTTGCGTTTTGGGCATTTCCTGTCGCGGGCGCTAGGCCTACCCACACAAGTGAGGTATCATTTTTATCAGGAGACTTGGGGGAACTCTGGGTGGAATGACATTTGTGCCTCCTCTCAGATTCCAGAACTTTCTGCCACAGAAATGTGAGGAACATGTGTTTTTTTAGCCAAATTTTGAGGTTTGCAAAGGATTCTGGGTAACAGAACCTGGTCAGAGCCCCACAAGTCACCCCATCTTGTATTCCCCTAGGTCTCTAGTTTTCAAAAATGCACAGGTTTGGTAGGTTTCCCTAGGTGCCGGCTGAGCTAGAGCCCAAAATCTACAGGTAGGCACTTTGCAAAAAACACCCCTGTTTTCTTTAAATAAATGGGATGTGTCCACGTTGCGTTTTGGGGCATTTCCTGTCGCTGGCGCTAGGCCTACCCACACAAGTGAGGTATCATTTTTATCAGGAGACTTGGGGGAACGCTGGGTGGAAGGAAATTTGTGCCTCCTCTCAGATTCCAGAACTTTCTGCCACAGAAATGTGAGGAACATGTGTTTTTTTTGCCAAATTTTGAGGTTTGCAAAAGATTCTGGGTAACAGAACCTGGTCAGAGCCCCACAAGTCACCCCATCTTGGATTCCCCTAGGTCTCTAGTTTTAAAAAATGCACAGGTTTGGTAGGATTCCCTAGGTGCCGGCTGAGCTAGAGGCCAAAATCTACAGGTAGGCACTTTGCAAAAAACACCTCTGTTTTCTTTAAAAAAAATGGGATGTGTCCACATTGCGTTTTGGGGCATTTCCTGTCGCGGGCGCTAGGCCTACCGACACAAGTGAGGTATCATTTTTATCGGGAGACTTGGGGGAACGCTGGGTGGAAGGAACATTTTTGCCTCCTCTCAGATTCCAGAGCTTTCTGCCACAGAAATGTGAGGAACATGTGTTTTTTTAGCCAAATTTTGATGTTTGCAAAGGATTCTGGGTAACGGAACCTGGTCAGAGCCCCACAAGTCACCCCATCTTGGATTCCCCTAGGTCTCAGGTTTTCAAGAATGCACAGGTTTGGTAGGTTTCCCTAGGTGCCGGCTGAGCTAGAGGCCAAAATCTACAGGTAGGCACTTTGCAAAAAACACCTCTGTTTTCTTTCAAAAAATGGGATGTGTCCACGTTGCGTTTTGGGGCATTTCCTGTCGCGGGCGCTAGGCCTATCCACACAAGTGAGGTATCATTTATATCGGGAGACTTGGGGGAACGCTGGGTGGAAGGAAATTTGTGGCTCCTCTCTGATTCCAGAACTTTCTGTCACCGAAATGTGAGGAAAATGTGTTTGTTTAGCCAAATTTTGAGGTTTGTAAAGGATTCTGGGTAACAGAACCTGGTCAGAGCCCCACAAGTCACCCCATCTTGTATTCCCCTAGGTCTTTAGTTTTTAAAAATGCACAGGTTTGGTAGGTTTCCCTAGGTGCCGGCTGAGCTAGAGGCCAAAATCTACAGGTAGTCACTTTGCAAAAAACACCCCTGTTTTCATTCAAAAAATGGGATGTGTCCACGTTGCGTTTTGGGGCATTTCCTGTCGCGGGCGCTAGGCCTACCCACACAAGTGAGGTATCATTTTTATCAGGAGACTTGGGGGAACTCTGGGTGGAATGAAATTTGTGCCTCCTCTCAGATTCCAGAACTTTCTGCCACAGAAATGTGAGGAACATGTGTTTTTTTAGCCAAATTTTGAGGTTTGCAAAGGATTCTGGGTAACAGAACCTGGTCAGAGCCCCACAAGTCACCCCATCTTGTATTCATCTAGGTCTCTAGTTTTCAAAATTGCACAGGTTTGGTAGGTTTCCCTAGGTGCCGGCTGAGCTAGAGCCCAAAATCTACAGGTAGGCACTTTGCAAAAAACACCCCTGTTTTCTTTAAATAAATGGGATGTGTCCACGTTGCGTTTTGGGGCATTTCCTGTCGCTGGCGCTAGGCCTACCCACACAAGTGAGGTATCATTTTTATCAGGAGACTTGGGGGAACGCTGGGTGGAAGGAAATTTGTGCCTCCTCTCAGATTCCAGAACTTTCTGCCACAGAAATGTGAGGAACATGTGTTTTTTTTGCCAAATTTTGAGGTTTGCAAAAGATTCTGGGTAACAGAACCTGGTCAGAGCCCCACAAGTCACCCCATCTTGGATTCCCCTAGGTCTCTAGTTTTAAAAAATGCACAGGTTTGGTAGGATTTCCTAGGTGCCGGCTGAGCTAGAGGCCAAAATCTACAGGTAGGCACTTTGCAAAAAACACCTCTGTTTTCTTTAAAAAAAATGGGATGTGTCCACGTTGCGTTTTGGGGCATTTCCTGTCGCGGGCGCTAGGCCTACCGACACAAGTGAGGTATCATTTTTATCGGGAGACTTGGGGGAACGCTGGGTGGAAGGAAAATTTTTGCCTCCTCTCAGATTCCAGAGCTTTCTGCCACAGACATGTGAGGAACATGTGTTTTTTTAGCCAAATTTTGATGTTTGCAAAGGATTCTGGGTAACGGAACCTGGTCAGAGCCCCACAAGTCACCCCATCTTGGATTCCCCTAGGTCTCAGGTTTTCAAGAATGCACAGGTTTGGTAGGTTTCCCTAGGTGCCGGCTGAGCTAGAGGCCAAAATCTACAGGTAGGCAGTTTGCAAAAAACACCTCTGTTTTCTTTAAAAAAAATGGGATGTGTCCACATTGCGTTTTGGGGCATTTCCTGTCGCGGGCGCTAGGCCTATCCACACAAGTGAGGTATCATTTATATCGGGAGACTTGGGGGAACGCTGGGTGGAAGGAAATTTGTGGCTCCTCTCTGATTCCAGAACTTTCTGTCACCGAAATGTGAGGAAAATGTGTTTGTTTAGCCAAATTTTGAGGTTTGCAAAGGATTCTGGGTAACAGAACCTGGTCAGAGCCCCACAAGTCACCCCATCTTGTATTCCCCTAGGTCTCTAGTTTTTAAAAATGCACAGGTTTGGTAGGTTTCCCTAGGTGCCGGCTGAGCTAGAGGCCAAAATCTACAGGTAGTCACTTTGCAAAAAACACCCCTGTTTTCATTCAAAAAATGGGATGTGTCCACGTTGCGTTTTGGGGCATTTCCTGTCGCGGGCGCTAGGCCTACCCACACAAGTGAGGTATCATTTTTATCAGGAGACTTGGGGGAACTCTGGGTGGAATGAAATTTGTGCCTCCTCTCAGATTCCAGAACTTTCTGCCACAGAAATGTGAGGAACATGTGTTTTTTTAGCCAAATTGTGAGGTTTGCAAAGGATTCTGGGTAACAGAACCTGGTCAGAGCCCCACAAGTCACCCCATCTTGTATTCCCCTAGGTCTCTAGTTTTAAAAAATGCACAGGTTTGGTAGGTTTCCCTAGGTGCCGGCTGAGCTAGAGGCCAAAAGCTACAGGTAGGCACTTTGCAAAATACAGCTCTGTTTTCTGTCCAAAAATTGGATGTGTCCACGTTGTGCTTTGGGGCATTTCCTGTCGCGGGCGCTAGGCCTACCGACACAAGTGAGGTATCATTTTTATCGGGAGACTAGGGGGAACGCTGGGTGGAAGGAAATTTGTGCCTCCTCTCAGATTCCCGAACTTTCTGCCACAGAAATGTGAGGAACATGTGTTTTTTTAGCCAAATTTTGATGTTTGCAAAGGATTCTGGGTAACAGAACCTGGTCAGAGCCCCACAAGTCACCGCATGTTGGATTCCCCTAGGTCTCTAGTTTTAAAAAATGCACAGGTTTTGTAGGTTTCCCTAGGTGCCGGCTGAGCTAGAGGCCAAAATCTACAGGTAGGCACTTTGCAAAATACAGCTGTTTTCTGTCCAAAAATGGGATGTGTCCACTTTGTGCTTTGGGGCATTTCCTGTCGCAGGCGCTAGGCCTACCCACACAAGTGAGGTATCATTTTTATCGGGAGACTTGGGGGAACGCTGGGTGGAAGGAAATTTGTGCCTCCTCTCAGATTCCAGAACTTTCTGCCACAGAAATGTGAGGAACATGTGTTTTTTTAGCCAACTTTTGAGGTTTGCAAAGGATTCTGGGTAACAGAACCTGGTCAGAGCCCCACAAGTCACCCCATCTTGGATTCCCCTAGGTCTCTGGTTTTAAAAAATGCACAGGTTTGGTAGGTTTCCCTAGGTGCCGGCTGAGCTAGAGGCCAAAATCTACAGGTAGGCACTTTGCAAAAAACACCTCTGTTTTCTTTAAAAAAAAATGGGATGTGTCCACGTTGCGTTTTGGGGCATTTCCTGTCGCGGGCGCTAGGCCTACCGACCCAAGTGAGGTATCATTTTTATCGGGAGACTTGGGGGAACGCTGGGTGGAAGGAAAATTCTTGCCTCCTCTCAGATTCCAGAACTTTCTGCCACAGAAATGTGAGGAACATGTGTTTTTTTAGCCAAATTTTGATGTTTGCAAAGGATTCTGGGTAACGGAACCTGGTCAGAGCCCCACAAGTCACCCCATCTTGGATTCCCCTAGGTCTCAGGTTTTCAAGAATGCACAGGTTTGGTAGGTTTCCCTAGGTGCCGGCTGAGCTAGAGGACAAAATCTACAGGTAGGCACTTTGCAAAAAACACCTCTGTTTTCTTTCAAAAAATGGGATGTGTCCACGTTGCGTTTTGGGGCATTTCCTGTCGCGGGCGCTAGGCCTATCCACACAAGTGAGGTATCATTTATATCGGGAGACTTGGGGGAACGCTGGGTGGAAGGAAATTTGTGGCTCCTCTCTGATTCCAGAACTTTCTGTCACCGAAATGTGAGGAAAATGTGTTTGTTTAGCCAAATTTTGAGGTTTGCAAAGGATTCTGGGTAACAGAACCTGGTCAGAGCCCCACAAGTTACCCCATCTTGTATTCCCCTAGGTCTCTAGTTTTTAAAAATGCACAGGTTTGGTAGGTTTCCCTAGGTGCCGGCTGAGCTAGAGGCCAAAATCTACAGGTAGGCACTTTGCAAAAAACACCCCTGTTTTCTTTCAAAAAATGGGATGTGTCCACGTTGCGTTTTGGGGCATTTCCTGTCGCGGGCGCTAGGCCTACCCACACAAGTGAGGTATCATTTTTATCAGGAGACTTGGGGGAACTCTGGGTGGAAGGAAATTTGTGCCTTCTCTCAGATTCCAGAACTTTCTGCCACAGAAATGTGAGGAACATGTGTTTTTTTAGCCAAATTTTGATGTTTGCAAAGGATTCTGGGTAACAGAACCTGGACAGAGCCCCACAAGTCACCCCATGTTGGATTCCCCTAGGTCTCTAGTTTTCAAAAATGCACAGGTTTGGTAGGTTTCCCTAGGTGCCGGCTGAGCTAGAGGCCAAAATCTACAGGTAGGCACTTTGAAAAATACAGCTCTGTTTTCTGTCCAAAAATGGGATGTGTCCACTTTGTGCTTTGGGGCATTTCCTGTCGCAGGCGCTAGGCCTACCCACACAAGTGAGGTATCATTTTTATCGGGAGACTTGGGGGAACGCTGGGTGGAAGAAAATTTGTGCCTCCTCTCAGATTCCAGAACTTTCTGCTACAGAAATGTGAGGAACGTGTTTTTTTAGCAAAACTTTGAGGTTTGCAAAGGATTCTGGGTAACAGAACCTGGTCAGAGCACCACAAGTCACCCCATCTTGGATTCCCCTAGGTCTCTAGTTTTAAAAAATGCACAGGTTTGGTAGGTTTCCCTAGGTGCCGGCTGAGCTAGAGGCCAAAATCTACATGTAGGCACTTTGCAAAAAACAACTCTGTTTTCTTTAAAAAAAAATGGGATGTGTCCACGTTGCGTTTTGGGGCATTTCCTGTCGCGGGCGCTAGGCCTACCGACACAAGTGAGGTATCATTTTTATCGGGAGACTTGGGGGAACGCTGGGTGGAAGGAAATTGTTTGCCTCCTCTCAGATTCCAGAACTTTCTGCCACAGAAATGTGAGGAACATGTGTTTTTTTAGCCAAATTTTGATGTTTGCAAAGGATTCTGGGTAACGGAACCAGGTCAGAGCCCCACAAGTCACCCCATCTTGGATTCCCCTAGGTCTCAGGTTTTCAAGAATGCACAGGTTTGGTAGGTTTCCCTAGGTGCCGGCTGAGCTAGAGGCCAAAATCTACAGGTAGGCACTTTGCAAAAAACACCTCTGTTTTCTTTAAAAAAATGGGATGTGTCCACGTTGCGTTTTGGGGCATTTCCTGTCGCGGGCGCTAGGCCTATCCACACAAGTGAGGTATCATTTCTATCGGGAGACTGGGGGAACGCTGGGTGGAAGGAAATTTGTGGCTCCTCTCTGATTCCAGAACTTTCTGTCACCGAAATGTGAGGAAAATGTGTTTGTTTAGCCAAATTTTGAGGTTTGCAAAGGATCCTGGGTAACAGAACCTGGTCAGAGCCCCACAAGTCACCCCATCTTGTATTCCCCTAGGTCTCTAGTTTTTAAAAATGCACAGGTTTGGTAGGTTTCCCTAGGTGCCGGCTGAGCTAGAGGCCAAAATCTACAGGTAGGCACTTTGCAAAAAACACCCCTGTTTTCTTTCAAAAAATGGGATGTGTCCACGTTGCGTTTTGGGGCATTTCCTGTTGCGGGCGCTACGCCTACCCTCACAAGTGAGGTATCATTTTTATCAGGAGACTTGGGGGAACGCTGGGTGGAAGGAAATTTGTGCCTCCTCTCAGATTCCAGAACTTTCTGCTACAGAAATGTGAGGAACATGTGATTTTTTAGCCAAATTTTTAGGTTTGCAAAGGATTCTGGGTAACAGAACCTGGTCAGAGCCCCACAAGTCACCCATCTTGGATTCCCCTAGGTCTCTAGTTTTAAAAAATGCACAGGTTTGGTAGGTTTCCCTAGGTGCCGGCTGAGCTAGAGGCCAAAATCTACAGGTAGGCACTTTGCAAACAACACCTCTGTTTTCTTTAAAAAAATGGGATGTGTCCACGTTGCGTTTTGGGGCATTTCCTGTCTCGGGCGCTAGGCCTACCGACACAAGTGAGGTATCATTTTTATCGGGACACTTGGGGGAACGCTGGGTGAAAGGAAATTTGTGCCACCTCTCAGATTCCAGAACTTTCTGCTACAGAAATGTGAGGAACATGTGTTTTTTTTGCCAAATTTTGAGGTTTGCAAAGGATTCTCGTAACAGAACCTGGTCAGAGCCCCACAAGTCACCCCATCTTGGATTCCCCTAGGTCTCAGGTTTTCAAGAATGCACAGGTTTGGTAGGTTTCCCTAGGTGCCGGCTGAGCTAGAGGCCAAAATCTACAGGTAGGCACTTTGCAAAAAACACCTCTGTTTTCTTTCAAAAAATGGGATGTGTCCACGTTGTGCTTTGGGGCATTTCCTGTCGCAGGTGCTAGGCCTACCCACACAAGTGAGGTATCATTTTTATCAGGAGACTTGGGGGAACGCTGGGTGGAAGGAAATGTGTGCCTCCTCTCAGATTCAAGAACTTTCTGCCACAGAAATGTGAGGAACATGTGTTTTTTTAGCCAAATTTTGAGGTTTGCAAAGGATTCTGGGTAACAGAACCTGGTCAGAGCCCCACAAGTCACCCCATGTTGGATTCCCCTAGGTCTCTAGTTTTCAAAAATGCACAGGTTTGGTAGGTTTCCCTAGGTGCCGGCTGAGCTAGAGGCCAAAATCTACAGGTAGGCACTTTGCAAAATACAGCTCTGTTTTCTGTCCAAAAATGGGATGTGTCCACGTTGTGCTTTGGGGCATTTCCTGTCGTAGGTGCTAGGCCTACCCAAACAAGTGAGGTATCATTTTTATCGGGAGACTTGGGGGAACGCTGGGTGGAAGGAAATTTGTGCCTCTTCTCAGATTCCAGAACTTTCTGCCACAGAAATGTTAGGAACATGTGTTTTTTTAAGCCAAATTTTGAGGTTTGCAAAGGATTCTGGGTAACGGAACCTGGTCAGAGCCCCACAAGTCTCCCCATCTTGGATTCCCCTAGGTCTCAGGTTTTCAAGAATGCACAGGTTTGGTAGGTTTCCCTAGGTGCCGGCTGAGCTAGAGGCCAAAATCTACAGGTAGGCACTTTGCAAAAAACACCTCTGTTTTCTTTCAAAAAATGGGATGTGTCCACGTTGCGTTTGGGGCATTTCCTGTCGCGGGCGCTAGGCCTATCCACACAAGTGAGGTATCATTTTTATCGGGAGACTTGGGGGAACGCTGGGTGGAAGGAAATTTGTGGCTCCTCTCTGATTCCAGAACTTTCTGTCACCGAAATGTGAGGAAAATGTGTTTGTTTAGCCAAATTTTGAGGTTTGCAAAGGATTCTGGGTAACAGAACCTGGTCAGAGCCCCACAAGTCACCCCATCTTGTATTCCCCTAGGTCTCTAGTTTTCAAAAATGCACAGGTTTGGTAAGTTTCCCTAGGTGCCGGCTGAGCTAGAGGCCAAAATCTACAGGTAGGCACTTTGCAAAAAACACCCCTGTTTTCTTTCAAAAAATGGGATGTGTCCACATTGCGTTTTGGGTCATTTCCTGTCGCGGGCGCTAGGCCTACCGACACAAGTGAGGTATCATTTTTATCAGGAGACTTGGGGGAACGCTGGGTGGAAGGAAATTTGTGCCTCCTCTCAGATTCCAGAACTTTCTGCCACAGAAATGTGAGGAACATGTGTTTTTTTAGCCAAATTTTGATGTTTGCAAAGGATTCTGAGTAACGGAACCTGGTCAGAGCCCCACAAGTCACCCCATCTTGGATTCCCCTAGGTCTCAGGTTTTCAAGAATGCACAGGTTTGGTAGGTTTCCCTAGGTGAAGGATGAGCTAGAGGCCAAAATCTACAGGTAGGCACTTTGCAAAAAACACCTCTGTTTTCTTTAAAAAAATGGGATGTGTCCACATTGCGTTTTGGGGCATCTCCTGTTGTGGGCGCTAGGCCTATCCACACAAGTGAGGTATCATTTCTATCAGGAGACTTGGGGGAACGCTGGGTGGAAGGAAATTTGTGGCTCCTCTCTGATTCCAGAACTTTCTGTCACCGAAATGTGAGGAAAATGTGTTTGTTTAGCCAAATTTTGAGGTTTGCAAAGGATTCTGGGTAACAGAACCTGGTCAGAGCCCCACAAGTCACCCCATCTTGTATTCCCCTAGGTCTCTAGTTTTCAAAAATGCACAGGTTTGGTAGGTTTCCCTAGGTGCCGGCTGAGCTAGAGGCCAAAATCTACAGGTAGGCACTTTGCAAAAAACACCCCTGTTTTATTTCAAAAAATGGGATGTGTCGACGTTGTGTTTTGGGGCCTTTCCTGTTGCGGGCGCTAGGCCTACCCACACAAGTGAGGTATCATTTTTATCAGGAGACTTGGGGGAACTCTGGGTGGAAGGAAATTTGTGCC
The DNA here is from genome assembly GCF_031143425.1 of Pleurodeles waltl. Classification (NCBI taxonomy): domain Eukaryota; kingdom Metazoa; phylum Chordata; class Amphibia; order Caudata; family Salamandridae; genus Pleurodeles; species Pleurodeles waltl. The sequence goes on from NW_027149860.1 coordinate 336,375, forward strand.
TCCTCTCAGATTCCAGAACTTTCTGCCACAGAAATGTGAGGAACATGTGTTTTTTTAGCCAAATTTTGAGGTTTGCAAAGGATTCTGGGTAACAGAACCTGGTCAGAGCCCCACAAGTCACCCCATCTTGGATTCCCCTAGGTCTCTAGTTTTAAAAAATGCACAAGTTTGGTAGGTTTCCCTAGGTGCAGGCTGAGCTAGAGGCCAAAATCTACAGGTAGGCACTTTGCAAAAAACACCTCTGTTTTCTTTCAAAAAATGGGATGTGTCCACGTTGCATTTTGGGGCATTTCCTGTCGCGGGCGCTAGGCCTACCGACACAAGTGAGGTATCATTTTTATCAGGAGACTTGGGGGAACGCTGGGTGGAAGGAAATTTGTGCCTCCTCTCAGATTCCAGAACTTTCTGCCACAGAAATGTGAGGAACATGTGTTTTTTTAGCCAAATTGTGATGTTTGCAAAGGATTCTGGGTAACGGAACCTGGTCAGAGCCCCACAAGTCACCCCATCTTGTATTCCCCTAGGTCTCAGGTTTTCAAGAATGCACAGGTTTGGTAGGTTTCCCTAGGTGCCGGCTGAGCTAGAGGCCAAAATCTACAGGTAGGCAGTTTGCAAAAAACACCTCTGTTTTCTTTCAAAAAATGGGATGTGTCCACGTTGCGTTTTGGGGCATTTCCTGTCGCGGGCGCTAGGCCTATCCACACAAGTGAGGTATCATTTATATCGGGAGACTTGGGGGAACGCTGGGTGGAAGGAAATTTGTGGCTCCTCTCTGATTCCAGAACTTTCTGTCACCGAAATGTGAGGAAAATGTGTTTGTTTAGCCAAATTTTGAGGTTTGCAAAGGATTCTGGGTAACAGAACCTGGTCAGAGCCCCACAAGTCACCCCATCTTGTATTCCCCTAGGTCTCTAGTTTTTAAAAATGCACAGGTTTGGTAGGTTTCCCTAGGTGCCGGCTGAGCTAGAGGCCAAAATCTACAGGTAGTCACTTTGCAAAAAACACCCCTGTTTTCATTCAAAAAATGGGATGTGTCCACGTTGCGTTTTGGGGCATTTCCTGTCGCGGGCGCTAGGCCTACCCACACAAGTGAGGTATCATTTTTATCAGGAGACTTGGGGGAACTCTGGGTGGAATGAAATTTGTGCCTCCTCTCAGATTCCAGAACTTTCTGCCACAGAAATGTGAGGAACATGTGTTTTTTTAGCCAAATTTTGAGGTTTGCAAAGGATTCTGGGTAACAGAACCTGGTCAGAGCCCCACAAGTCACCCCATCTTGTATTCCCCTAGGTCTCTAGTTTTCAAAAATGCACAGGTTTGGTAGGTTTCCCTAGGTGCCGGCTGAGCTAGAGGCCAAAAGCTACAGGTAGGCACTTTGCAAAATACAGCTCTGTTTTCTGTCCAAAAATTGGATGTGTCCACGTTGTGCTTTGGGGCATTTCCTGTCGCGGGCGCTAGGCCTACCGACACAAGTGAGGTATCATTTTTATCGGGAGACTAGGGGGAACGCTGGGTGGAAGGAAATTTGTGCCTCCTCTCAGATTCCCGAACTTTCTGCCACAGAAATGTGAGGAACATGTGTTTTTTTAGCCAAATTTTGATGTTTGCAAAGGATTCTGGGTAACAGAACCTGGTCAGAGCCCCACAAGTCACCCCATGTTGGATTCCCCTAGGTCTCTAGTTTTCAAAAATGCACAGGTTTGGTAGGTTTCCCTAGGTGCCGGCTGAGCTAGAGGCCAAAATCTACAGGTAGGCACTTTGCAAAATACAGCTGTTTTCTGTCCAAAAATGGGATGTGTCCACTTTGTGCTTTGGGGCATTTCCTGTCGCAGGCGCTAGGCCTACCCACACAAGTGATGTATCATTTTTATCGGGAGACTTGGGGGAACGCTGGGTGGAAGGAAATTTGTGCCTCCTCTCAGATTCCAGAACTTTCTGCCACAGAAATGTGAGGAACATGTGTTTTTTTAGCCAACTTTTGAGGTTTGCAAAGGATTCTGGGTAACAGAACCTGGTCAGAGCCCCACAAGTCACCCCATCTTGGATTCCCCTAGGTCTCTGGTTTTAAAAAATGCACAGGTTTGGTAGGTTTCCCTAGGTGCCGGCTGAGCTAGAGGCCAAAATCTACAGGTAGGCACTTTGCAAAAAACACCTCTGTTTTCTTTAAAAAAAAATGGGATGTGTCCACGTTGCGTTTTGGGGCATTTCCTGTCGCGGGCGCTAGGCCTACCGACCCAAGTGAGGTATCATTTTTATCGGGAGACTTGGGGGAACGCTGGGTGGAAGGAAAATTCTTGCATCCTCTCAGATTCCAGAACTTTCTGCCACAGAAATGTGAGGAACATGTGTTTTTTTAGCCAAATTTTGAGGTTTGCAAAGGATTCTGGGTAACAGAACCTGGTCAGAGCCCCACAAGTTACCCCATCTTGTATTCCCCTAGGTCTCTAGTTTTTAAAAATGCACAGGTTTGGTAGGTTTCCCTAGGTGCCGGCTGAGCTAGAGGCCAAAATCTACAGGTAGGCACTTTGCAAAAAACACCCCTGTTTTCTTTCAAAAAATGGGATGTGTCCACGTTGCGTTTTGGGGCATTTCCTGTCGCGGGCGCTAGGCCTACCCACACAAGTGAGGTATCATTTTTATCAGGAGACTTGGGGGAACTCTGGGTGGAAGGAAATTTGTGCCTTCTCTCAGATTCCAGAACTTTCTGCCACAGAAATGTGAGGAACATGTGTTTTTTTAGCCAAATTTTGATGTTTGCAAAGGATTCTGGGTAACAGAACCTGGACAGAGCCCCACAAGTCACCCCATGTTGGATTCCCCTAGGTCTCAGGTTTTCAAGAATGCACAGGTTTGGTAGGTTTCCCTAGGTGCCGGCTGAGCTAGAGGCCAAAATCTACAGGTAGGCACTTTGCAAAAAACACCTCTGTTTTCTTTCAAAAAATGGGATGTGTCCACGTTGCGTTTGGGGCATTTCCTGTCGCGGGCGCTAGGCCTATCCACACAAGTGAGGTATCATTTTTATCGGGAGACTTGGGGGAACGCTGGGTGGAAGGAAATTTGTGGCTCCTCTCTGATTCCAGAACTTTCTGTCACCGAAATGTGAGGAAAATGTGTTTGTTTAGCCAAATTTTGAGGTTTGCAAAGGATTCTGGGTAACAGAACCTGGTCAGAGCCCCACAAGTCACCCCATCTTGTATTCCCCTAGGTCTCTAGTTTTCAAAAATGCACAGGTTTGGTAAGTTTCCCTAGGTGCCGGCTGAGCTAGAGGCCAAAATCTACAGGTAGGCACTTTGCAAAAAACACCCCTGTTTTCTTTCAAAAAATGGGATGTGTCCACATTGCGTTTTGGGTCATTTCCTGTCGCGGGCGCTAGGCCTACCGACACAAGTGAGGTATCATTTTTATCAGGAGACTTGGGGGAACGCTGGGTGGAAGGAAATTTGTGCCTCCTCTCAGATTCCAGAACTTTCTGCCACAGAAATGTGAGGAACATGTGTTTTTTTAGCCAAATTTTGATGTTTGCAAAGGATTCTGAGTAACGGAACCTGGTCAGAGCCCCACAAGTCACCCCATCTTGGATTCCCCTAGGTCTCAGGTTTTCAAGAATGCACAGGTTTGGTAGGTTTCCCTAGGTGCCGGCTGAGCTAGAGGCCAAAATCTACAGGTAGGCACTTTGCAAAAAACACCTCTGTTTTCTTTAAAAAAATGGGATGTGTCCACATTGCGTTTTGGGGCATTTCCTGTCGCGGGCGCTAGGCCTATCCACACAAGTGAGGTATCATTTCTATCAGGAGACTTGGGGGAACGCTGGGTGGAAGGAAATTTGTGGCTCCTCTCTGATTCCAGAACTTTCTGTCACCGAAATGTGAGGAAAATGTGTTTGTTTAGCCAAATTTTGAGGTTTGCAAAGGATTCTGGGTAACAGAACCTGGTCAGAGCCCCACAAGTCACCCCATCTTGTATTCCCCTAGGTCTCTAGTTTTCAAAAATGCACAGGTTTGGTAGGTTTCCCTAGGTGCCGGCTGAGCTAGAGGCCAAAATCTACAGGTAGGCACTTTGCAAAAAACACCCCTGTTTTATTTCAAAAAATGGGATGTGTCGACGTTGTGTTTTGGGGCCTTTCCTGTTGCGGGCGCTAGGCCTACCCACACAAGTGAGGTATCATTTTTATCAGGAGACTTGGGGGAACTCTGGGTGGAAGGAAATTTGTGCCTCCTCTCAGATTCCAGAACTTTCTGCCACAGAAATGTGAGGAACATGTGTTTTTTTAGCCAAATTTTGAGGTTTGCAAAGGATTCTGGGTAACAGAACCTGGTCAGAGCCCCACAAGTCACCCCATCTTGGATTCCCCTAGGTCTCTAGTTTTAAAAAATGCACAGGTTTGGTAGGTTTCCCTAGGTGCAGGCTGAGCTAGAGGCCAAAATCTACAGGTAGGCACTTTGCAAAAAACACCTCTGTTTTCTTTCAAAAAATGGGATGTGTCCACGTTGCATTTTGGGGCATTTCCTGTCGCGGGCGCTAGGCCTACCGACACAAGTGAGGTATCATTTTTATCAGGAGACTTGGGGGAACGCTGGGTGGAAGGAAATTTGTGCCTCCTCTCAGATTCCAGAACTTTCTGCCACAGAAATGTGAGGAACATGTGTTTTTTTAGCCAAATTGTGATGTTTGCAAAGGATTCTGGGTAACGGAACCTGGTCAGAGCCCCACAAGTCACCCCATCTTGGATTCCCCTAGGTCTCAGGTTTTCAAGAATGCACAGGTTTGGTAGGTTTCCCTAGGTGCCGGCTGAGCTAGAGGCCAAAATCTACAGGTAGGCACTTTGCAAAAAACACCTCTGTTTTCTTTAAAAAAATGGGATGTGTCCACATTGCGTTTTGGGGCATTTCCTGTCGCGGGCGCTAGGCCTATCCACACAAGTGAGGTATCATTTTTATCGGGAGACTTGGGGGAACGCTGGGTGGAAGGAAATTTGTGGCTCCTCTCTGATTCCAGAACTTTCTGTCACCGAAATGTGAGGAAAATGTGTTTGTTTAGCCAAATTTTGAGGTTTGCAAAGGATTCTGGGTAACAGAACCTGGTCAGAGCCCCACAAGTCACCCCATCTTGTATTCCCCTAGGTCTCTAGTTTTCAAAAATGTGCAGGTTTGGTAGGTTTCCCTAGGTGCCGGCTGAGCTAGAGGCCAAAATCTACAGGTAGGCACTTTGCAAAAAACACCCCTGTTTTATTTCAAAAAATGGGATGTGTCGACGTTGTGTTTTGGGGCCTTTCCTGTCGCGGGCGCTAGGCCTACCCACACAAGTGAGGTATCATTTTTATCAGGAGACTTGGGGGAACTCTGGGTGGAAGGAAATTTGTGCCTCCTCTCAGATTCCAGAACTTTCTGCCACAGAAATGTGAGGAACATGTGTTTTTTTAGCCAAATTTTGAGGTTTGCAAAGGATTCTGGGTAACAGAACCTGGTCAGAGCCCCACAAGTCACCCCATCTTGTATTCCCCTAGGTCTCTAGTTTTCAAAAATGCACAGGCTTGGTAGGTTTCCCTAGGTGCCGGCTGAGCTAGAGGCCAAAATCTACAGGGAGGCACTTTGCAAAAAACACCCCTGTTTTCTTTCAAAAAATGGGATGTGTCCACGTTGCGATTTGGGGCATTTCCTGTCGCGGGCGCTAGGCCTACCCACACAAGTGAGGTATCATTTTTATCAGGAGACTTGGGGGAACTCTGGGTGGAAGGAAATTTGTGCCTTCTCTCAGATTCCAGAACTTTCTGCCACAGAAATGTGAGGAACATGTGTTTTTTTAGCCAAATTTTGAGGTTTGCAAAGGATTCTGGGTAACAGAACCTGGTCAGAGCCCCACAAGTCACCCCATCTTGTATTCCCCTAGGTCTCTAGTTTTAAAAAATGCACAGGTTTGGTAGGTTTCCCTAGGTGCCGGCTGAGCTAGAGGCCAAAATCTACAGGTAGGCACTTTGCAAAAAACACCCCTGTTTTCTTTAAAAAAATGGGATGTGTCCACGTTGCGTTTTGGGGCATTTCCTGTCGCGGGCGCTACGCCTACCCACACAAGTGAGGTATCATTTTTAACAGGAGACTTGGGGGAACGCTGGGTGGAAGGAAATTTGTGCCTCCTCTCAGATTCCAGAACTTTCTGCTACAGAAATGTGAGGAACATGTGTTTTTTTAGCAAAATTTTGAGGTTTTGAAAGGATTCTGGGTAACAGAACCTGGTCAGAGCCCCACAAGTCACCCCATTTTGGATTCCCCTAGGTCTCAGGTTTTCAAGAATGCACAGGTTTGGTAGGTTTCCCTAGGTGCCGGCTGAGCTAGAGGCCAAAATCTACAGGTAGGCACTTTGCAAAAAACACCTCTGTTTTCTTTCAAAAAATGGGATGTGTCCACGTTGCGTTTTGGGGCATTTCCTGTCGCGGGCGCTAGGCCTATCCACACAAGTGAGGTATCATTTTTATCGGGAGACTTGGGGGAACGCTGGGTGGAAGGAAATTTGTGGCTCCTCTCTGATTCCAGAACTTTCTGTCACCGAAATGTGAGGAAAATGTGTTTGTTTAGCCAAATTTTGAGGTTTGCAAAGGATTCTGGGTAACAGAACCTGGTCAGAGCCCCACAAGTCACCCCATCTTGTATTCCCCTAGGTCTCTAGTTTTAAAAAATGCACAGGTTTGGTAGGTTTCCCTAGGTGCCGGCTGAGCTAGAGGCCAAAATCTACAGGTAGGCACTTTGCAAAAAACACCCCTGTTTTATTTCAAAAAATGGGATGTGTCCACGTTGCGTTTTGGGGCCTTTCCTGTCGCGGGCGCTAGGCCTACCCACACAAGTGAGGTATCATTTTTATCAGGAGACTTGGGGGAACTCTGGGTGGAAGGAAATTTGTGCCTCCTCTCAGATTCCAGAACATTCTGCCACAGAAATGTGAGGAACATGTGTTTTTTTAGCCAAATTTTGAGGTTTGCAAAGGATTCTGGGTAACAGAACCTGGTCAGAGCCCCACAAGTCACCCCATCTTGTATTCCCCTAGGTCTCTAGTTTTCAAAAATGCACAGGCTTGGTAGTTTTCCCTAGGTGCCGGCTGAGCTAGAGGCCAAAATCTACAGGTAGGCACTTTGCAAAAAACACCTCTGTTTTCTTTAAAAAAATGGGATGTGTCCACATTGCGTTTTGGGGCATTTCCTGTCGCGGGCGCTAGGCCTATCCACACAAGTGAGGTATCATTTTTATCGGGAGACTTGGGGGAACGCTGGGTGGAAGGAAATTTGTGGCTCCTCTCTGATTCCAGAACTTTCTGTCACGGAAATGTGAGGAAAATGTGTTTGTTTAGCCAAATTTTGAGGTTTGCAAAGGATTCTGGGTAACAGAACCTGGTCAGAGCCCCACAAGTCACACCATCTTGTATTCCCCTAGGTCTCTAGTTTTCAAAAATGCGCAGGTTTGGTAGGTTTCCCTAGGTGCCGGCTGAGCTAGAGGCCAAAATCTACAGGTAGGCACTTTGCAAAAAACACCCCTGTTTTATTTCAAAAAATGGGATGTGTCGACGTTGTGTTTTGGGGCCTTTCCTGTCGCGGGCGCTAGGCCTACCCACACAAGTGAGGTATCATTTTTATCAGGAGACTTGGGGGAACTCTGGGTGGAAGGAAATTTGTGCCTCCTCTCAGATTCCAGAACTTTCTGCCACAGAAATGTGAGGAACATGTGTTTTTTTAGCCAAATTTTGAGGTTTGCAAAGGATTCTGGGTAACAGAACCTGGTCAGAGCCCCACAAGTCACCCCATCTTGTATTCCCCTAGGTCTCTAGTTTTCAAAAATGCACAGGCTTGGTAGGTTTCCCTAGGTGCCGGCTGAGCTAGAGGCCAAAATCTACAGGGAGGCACTTTGCAAAAAACACCCCTGTTTTCTTTCAAAAAATGGGATGTGTCCACGTTGCGATTTGGGGCATTTCCTGTCGCGGGCGCTAGGCCTACCCACACAAGTGAGGTATCATTTTTATCAGGAGACTTGGGGGAACTCTGGGTGGAAGGAAATTTGTGCCTTCTCTCAGATTCCAGAACTTTCTGCCACAGAAATGTGAGGAACATGTGTTTTTTTAGCCAAATTTTGAGGTTTGCAAAGGATTCTGGGTAACAGAACCTGGTCAGAGCCCCACAAGTCACCCCATCTTGTATTCCCCTAGGTCTCTAGTTTTAAAAAATGCACAGGTTTGGTAGGTTTCCCTAGGTGCCGGCTGAGCTAGAGGCCAAAATCTACAGGTAGGCACTTTGCAAAAAACACCCCTGTTTTCTTTAAAAAAATGGGATGTGTCCACGTTGCGTTTTGGGGCATTTCCTGTCGCGGGCGCTACGCCTACCCACACAAGTGAGGTATCATTTTTAACAGGAGACTTGGGGGAACGCTGGGTGGAAGGAAATTTGTGCCTCCTCTCAGATTCCAGAACTTTCTGCTACAGAAATGTGAGGAACATGTGTTTTTTTAGCAAAATTTTGAGGTTTGCAAAGGATTCTGGGTAACAGAACCTGGTCAGAGCCCCACAAGTCACCCCATTTTGGATTCCCCTAGGTCTCAGGTTTTCAAGAATGCACAGGTTTGGTAGGTTTCCCTAGGTGCCGGCTGAGCTAGAGGCCAAAATCTACAGGTAGGCACTTTGCAAAAAACACCTCTGTTTTCTTTCAAAAAATGGGATGTGTCCACGTTGCGTTTTGGGGCATTTCCTGTCGCGGGCGCTAGGCCTATCCACACAAGTGAGGTATCATTTTTATCGGGAGACTTGGGGGAACGCTGGGTGGAAGGAAATTTGTGGCTCCTCTCTGATTCCAGAACTTTCTGTCACTGAAATGTGAGGAAAATGTGTTTGTTTAGCCAAATTTTGAGGTTTGCAAAGGATTCTGGGTAACAGAACCTGGTCAGAGCCCCACAAGTCACCCCATCTTGTATTCCCCTAGGTCTCTAGTTTTCAAAAATGCACAGGTTTGGTAGGTTTCCCTAGGTGCCGGCTGAGCTAGAGGCCAAAATCTACAGGTAGGCACTTTGCAAAAAACACCCCTGTTTTATTTCAAAAAATGGGATGTGTCCACGTTGCGTTTTGGGGCCTTTCCTGTCGCGGGCGCTAGGCCTACCCACACAAGTGAGGTATCATTTTTATCAGGAGACTTGGGGGAACTCTGGGTGGAAGGAAATTTGTGCCTCCTCTCAGATTCCAGAACTTTCTGCCACAGAAATGTGAGGAACATGTGTTTTTTTAGCCAAATTTTGAGGTTTGCAAAGGATTCTGGGTAACAGAACCTGGTCAGAGCCCCACAAGTCACCCCATCTTGTATTCCCCTAGGTCTCTAGTTTTAAAAAATGCACAGGCTTGGTAGGTTTCCCTAGGTGCCGGCTGAGCTAGAGGCCAAAATCTACAGGGAGGCACTTTGCAAAAAACACCCCTGTTTTCTTTCAAAAAATGGGATGTGTCCACTTTGCGATTTGGGGCATTTCCTGTCGCGGGCGCTAGGCCTACCCACACAAGTGAGGTATCATTTTTATCAGGAGACTTGGGGGAACTCTGGGTGGAAGGAAATTTGTGCCTTCTCTCAGATTCCAGAACTTTCTGCCACAGAAATGTGAGGAACATGTGTTTTTTTAGCCAAATTTTGAGGTTTGCAAAGGATTCTGGGTAACAGAACCTGGTCAGAGCCCCACAAGTCACCCCATCTTGTATTCCCCTAGGTCTCTAGTTTTAAAAAATGCACAGGTTTGGTAGGTTTCCCTAGGTGCCGGCTGAGCTAGAGGCCAAAATCTACAGGTAGGCACTTTGCAAAAAACACCCCTGTTTTCTTTAAAAAAATGGGATGTGTCCACGTTGCGTTTTGGGGCATTTCCTGTCGCGGGCGCTACGCCTACCCACACAAGTGAGGTATCATTTTTAACAGGAGACTTGGGGGAACGCTGGGTGGAAGGAAATTTGTGCCTCCTCTCAGATTCCAGAACTTTCTGCTACAGAAATGTGAGGAACATGTGTTTTTTTAGCAAAATTTTGAGGTTTGCAAAGGATTCTGGGTAACAGAACCTGGTCAGAGCCCCACAAGTCACCCCATTTTGGATTCCCCTAGGTCTCAGGTTTTCAAGAATGCACAGGTTTGGTAGGTTTCCCTAGGTGCCGGCTGAGCTAGAGGCCAAAATCTACAGGTAGGCACTTTGCAAAAAACACCTCTGTTTTCTTTCAAAAAATGGGATGTGTCCACGTTGCGTTTTGGGGCATTTCCTGTCGCGGGCGCTAGGCCTATCCACACAAGTGAGGTATCATTTTTATCGGGAGACTTGGGGGAACGCTGGGTGGAAGGAAATTTGTGGCTCCTCTCTGATTCCAGAACTTTCTGTCACTGAAATGTGAGGAAAATGTGTTTGTTTAGCCAAATTTTGAGGTTTGCAAAGGATTCTGGGTAACAGAACCTGGTCAGAGCCCCACAAGTCACCCCATCTTGTATTCCCCTAGGTCTCTAGTTTTCAAAAATGCACAGGTTTGGTAGGTTTCCCTAGGTGCCGGCTGAGCTAGAGGCCAAAATCTACAGGTAGGCACTTTGCAAAAAACACCCCTGTTTTATTTCAAAAAATGGGATGTGTCCACGTTGCGTTTTGGGGCCTTTCCTGTCGCGGGCGCTAGGCCTACCCACACAAGTGAGGTATCATTTTTATCAGGAGACTTGGGGGAACTCTGGGTGGAAGGAAATTTGTGCCTCCTCTCAGATTCCAGAACTTTCTGCCACAGAAATGTGAGGAACATGTGTTTTTTTAGCCAAATTTTGAGGTTTGCAAAGGATTCTGGGTAACAGAACCTGGTCAGAGCCCCACAAGTCACCCCATCTTGTATTCCCCTAGGTCTCTAGTTTTCAAAAATGCACAGGCTTGGTAGGTTTCCCTAGGTGCCGGCTGAGCTAGAGGCCAAAATCTACAGGGAGGCACTTTGCAAAAAACACCCCTGTTTTCTTTCAAAAAATGGGATGTGTCCACTTTGCGATTTGGGGCATTTCCTGTCGCGGGCGCTAGGCCTACCCACACAAGTGAGGTATCATTTTTATCAGGAGACTTGGGGGAACTCTGGGTGGAAGGAAATTTGTGCCTTCTCTCAGATTCCAGAACTTTCTGCCACAGAAATGTGAGGAACATGTGTTTTTTTAGCCAAATTTTGAGGTTTGCAAAGGATTCTGGGTAACAGAACCTGGTCAGAGCCCCACAAGTCACCCCATCTTGTATTCCCCTAGGTCTCTAGTTTTAAAAAATGCACAGGTTTGGTAGGTTTCCCTAGGTGCCGGCTGAGCTAGAGGCCAAAATCTACAGGTAGGCACTTTGCAAAAAACACCCCTGTTTTCTTTAAAAAAATGGGATGTGTCCACGTTGCGTTTTGGGGCATTTCCTGTCGCGGGCGCTACGCCTACCCACACAAGTGAGGTATCATTTTTAACAGGAGACTTGGGGGAACGCTGGGTGGAAGGAAATTTGTGCCTCCTCTCAGATTCCAGAACTTTCTGCTACAGAAATGTGAGGAACATGTGTTTTTTTAGCAAAATTTTGAGGTTTGCAAAGGATTCTGGGTAACAGAACCTGGTCAGAACCCCACAAGTCACCCCATTTTGGATTCCCCTAGGTCTCAGGTTTTCAAGAATGCACAGGTTTGGTAGGTTTCCCTAGGTGCCGGCTGAGCTAGAGGCCAAAATCTACAGGTAGGCACTTTGCAAAAAACACCTCTGTTTTCTTTAAAAAAATGGGATGTGTCCACGTTGCGTTTTGGGGCATTTCCTGTCGCGGGCGCTAGGCCTATCCACACAAGTGAGGTATCATTTTTATCGGGAGACTTGGGGGAACGCTGGGTGGAAGGAAATTTGTGGCTCCTCTCTGATTCCAGAACTTTCTGTCACCGAAATGTGAGGAAAATGTGTTTGTTTAGCCAAATTTTGAGGTTTGCAAAGGATTCTGGGTAACAGAACCTGGTCAGAGCCCCACAAGTCACCCCATCTTGTATTCCCCTAGGTCTCTAGTTTTCAAAAATGCACAGGTTTGGTAGGTTTCCCTAGGTGCCGGCTGAGCTAGAGGCCAAAATCTACAGGTAGGCACTTTGCAAAAAACACCCCTGTTTTATTTCAAAAAATGGGATGTGTCCACGTTGCGTTTTGGGGCCTTTCCTGTCGCGGGCGCTAGGCCTACCCACACAAGTGAGGTATCATTTTTATCAGGAGACTTGGGGGAACTCTGGGTGGAAGGAAATTTGTGCCTTCTCTCAGATTCCAGAACTTTCTGCCACCGAAATGTGAGGAACATGTGTTTTTTTAGCCAAATTTTGATGTTTGCAAAGGATTCTGGGTAACAGAACCTGGACAGAGCCCCACAAGTCACCCCATGTTGGATTCCCCTAGGTCTCAGGTTTTCAAGAATGCACAGGTTTGGTAGGTTTCCCTAGGTGCCGGCTGAGCTAGAGGCCAAAATCTACAGGTAGGCACTTTGCAAAAAACACCTCTGTTTTCTTTCAAAAAATGGGATGTGTCCACGTTGCGTTTGGGGCATTTCCTGTCGCGGGCGCTAGGCCTATCCACACAAGTGAGGCATCATTTTTATCGGGAGACTTGGGGGAACGCTGGGTGGAAGGAAATTTGTGGCTCCTCTCTGATTCCAGAACTTTCTGTCACCGAAATGTGAGGAAAATGTGTTTGTTTAGCCAAATTTTGAGGTTTGCAAAGGATTCTGGGTAACAGAACCTGGTCAGAGCCCCACAAGTCACCCCATCTTGTATTCCCCTAGGTCTCTAGTTTTCAAAAATGCACAGGTTTGGTAAGTTTCCCTAGGTGCCGGCTGAGCTAGAGGCCAAAATCTACAGGTAGGCACTTTGCAAAAAACACCCCTGTTTTCTTTCAAAAAATGGGATGTGTCCACATTGCGTTTTGGGTCATTTCCTGTCGCGGGCGCTAGGCCTACCGACACAAGTGAGGTATCATTTTTATCAGGAGACTTGGGGGAACGCTGGGTGGAAGGAAATTTGTGCCTCCTCTCAGATTCCAGAACTTTCTGCCACAGAAATGTGAGGAACATGTGTTTTTTTAGCCAAATTTTGATGTTTGCAAAGGATTCTGAGTAACGGAACCTGGTCAGAGCCCCACAAGTCACCCCATCTTGGATTCCCCTAGGTCTCAGGTTTTCAAGAATGCACAGGTTTGGTAGGTTTCCCTAGGTGCCGGCTGAGCTAGAGGCCAAAATCTACAGGTAGGCACTTTGCAAAAAACACCTCTGTTTTCTTTAAAAAAATGGGATGTGTCCACATTGCGTTTTGGGGCATTTCCTGTCGCGGGCGCTAGGCCTATCCACACAAGTGAGGTATCATTTCTATCAGGAGACTTGGGGGAACGCTGGGTGGAAGGAAATTTGTGGCTCCTCTCTGATTCCAGAACTTTCTGTCACCGAAATGTGAGGAAAATGTGTTTGTTTAGCCAAATTTTGAGGTTTGCAAAGGATTCTGGGTAACAGAACCTGGTCAGAGCCCCACAAGTCACCCCATCTTGTATTCCCCTAGGTCTCTAGTTTTCAAAAATGCACAGGTTTGGTAGGTTTCCCTAGGTGCCGGCTGAGCTAGAGGCCAAAATCTACAGGTAGGCACTTTGCAAAAAACACCCCTGTTTTATTTCAAAAAATGGGATGTGTCGACGTTGTGTTTTGGGGCCTTTCCTGTTGCGGGCGCTAGGCCTACCCACACAAGTGAGGTATCATTTTTATCAGGAGACTTGGGGGAACTCTGGGTGGAAGGAAATTTGTGCCTCCTCTCAGATTCCAGAACTTTCTGCCACAGAAATGTGAGGAACATGTGTTTTTTTAGCCAAATTTTGAGGTTTGCAAAGGATTCTGGGTAACAGAACCTGGTCAGAGCCCCACAAGTCACCCCATCTTGGATTCCCCTAGGTCTCTAGTTTTAAAAAATGCACAGGTTTGGTAGGTTTCCCTAGGTGCAGGCTGAGCTAGAGGCCAAAATCTACAGGTAGGCACTTTGCAAAAAACACCTCTGTTTTCTTTCAAAAAATGGGATGTGTCCACGTTGCATTTTGGGGCATTTCCTGTCGCGGGCGCTAGGCCTACCGACACAAGTGAGGTATCATTTTTATCAGGAGACTTGGGGGAACGCTGGGTGGAAGGAAATTTGTGCCTCCTCTCAGATTCCAGAACTTTCTGCCACAGAAATGTGAGGAACATGTGTTTTTTTAGCCAAATTGTGATGTTTGCAAAGGATTCTGGGTAACGGAACCTGGTCAGAGCCCCACAAGTCACCCCATCTTGGATTCCCCTAGGTCTCAGGTTTTCAAGAATGCACAGGTTTGGTAGGTTTCCCTAGGTGCCGGCTGAGCTAGAGGCCAAAATCTACAGGTAGGCACTTTGCAAAAAACACCTCTGTTTTCTTTAAAAAAATGGGATGTGTCCACATTGCGTTTTGGGGCATTTCCTGTCGCGGGCGCTAGGCCTATCCACACAAGTGAGGTATCATTTTTATCGGGAGACTTGGGGGAACGCTGGGTGGAAGGAAATTTGTGGCTCCTCTCTGATTCCAGAACTTTCTGTCACCGAAATGTGAGGAAAATGTGTTTGTTTAGCCAAATTTTGAGGTTTGCAAAGGATTCTGGGTAACAGAACCTGGTCAGAGCCCCACAAGTCACCCCATCTTGTATTCCCCTAGGTCTCTAGTTTTCAAAAATGTGCAGGTTTGGTAGGTTTCCCTAGGTGCCGGCTGAGCTAGAGGCCAAAATCTACAGGTAGGCACTTTGCAAAAAACACCCCTGTTTTATTTCAAAAAATGGGATGTGTCGACGTTGTGTTTTGGGGCCTTTCCTGTCGCGGGCGCTAGGCCTACCCACACAAGTGAGGTATCATTTTTATCAGGAGACTTGGGGGAACTCTGGGTGGAAGGAAATTTGTGCCTCCTCTCAGATTCCAGAACTTTCTGCCACAGAAATGTGAGGAACATGTGTTTTTTTAGCCAAATTTTGAGGTTTGCAAAGGATTCTGGGTAACAGAACCTGGTCAGAGCCCCACAAGTCACCCCATCTTGTATTCCCCTAGGTCTCTAGTTTTCAAAAATGCACAGGCTTGGTAGGTTTCCCTAGGTGCCGGCTGAGCTAGAGGCCAAAATCTACAGGGAGGCACTTTGCAAAAAACACCCCTGTTTTCTTTCAAAAAATGGGATGTGTCCACGTTGCGATTTGGGGCATTTCCTGTCGCGGGCGCTAGGCCTACCCACACAAGTGAGGTATCATTTTTATCAGGAGACTTGGGGGAACTCTGGGTGGAAGGAAATTTGTGCCTTCTCTCAGATTCCAGAACTTTCTGCCACAGAAATGTGAGGAACATGTGTTTTTTTAGCCAAATTTTGAGGTTTGCAAAGGATTCTGGGTAACAGAACCTGGTCAGAGCCCCACAAGTCACCCCATCTTGTATTCCCCTAGGTCTCTAGTTTTAAAAAATGCACAGGTTTGGTAGGTTTCCCTAGGTGCCGGCTGAGCTAGAGGCCAAAATCTACAGGTAGGCACTTTGCAAAAAACACCCCTGTTTTCTTTAAAAAAATGGGATGTGTCCACGTTGCGTTTTGGGGCATTTCCTGTCGCGGGCGCTACGCCTACCCACACAAGTGAGGTATCATTTTTAACAGGAGACTTGGGGGAACGCTGGGTGGAAGGAAATTTGTGCCTCCTCTCAGATTCCAGAACTTTCTGCTACAGAAATGTGAGGAACATGTGTTTTTTTAGCAAAATTTTGAGGTTTTGAAAGGATTCTGGGTAACAGAACCTGGTCAGAGCCCCACAAGTCACCCCATTTTGGATTCCCCTAGGTCTCAGGTTTTCAAGAATGCACAGGTTTGGTAGGTTTCCCTAGGTGCCGGCTGAGCTAGAGGCCAAAATCTACAGGTAGGCACTTTGCAAAAAACACCTCTGTTTTCTTTCAAAAAATGGGATGTGTCCACGTTGCGTTTTGGGGCATTTCCTGTCGCGGGCGCTAGGCCTATCCACACAAGTGAGGTATCATTTTTATCGGGAGACTTGGGGGAACGCTGGGTGGAAGGAAATTTGTGGCTCCTCTCTGATTCCAGAACTTTCTGTCACCGAAATGTGAGGAAAATGTGTTTGTTTAGCCAAATTTTGAGGTTTGCAAAGGATTCTGGGTAACAGAACCTGGTCAGAGCCCCACAAGTCACCCCATCTTGTATTCCCCTAGGTCTCTAGTTTTCAAAAATGCACAGGTTTGGTAGGTTTCCCTAGGTGCCGGCTGAGCTAGAGGCCAAAATCTACAGGTAGGCACTTTGCAAAAAACACCCCTGTTTTATTTCAAAAAATGGGATGTGTCCACGTTGCGTTTTGGGGCCTTTCCTGTCGCGGGCGCTAGGCCTACCCACACAAGTGAGGTATCATTTTTATCAGGAGACTTGGGGGAACTCTGGGTGGAAGGAAATTTGTGCCTCCTCTCAGATTCCAGAACATTCTGCCACAGAAATGTGAGGAACATGTGTTTTTTTAGCCAAATTTTGAGGTTTGCAAAGGATTCTGGGTAACAGAACCTGGTCAGAGCCCCACAAGTCACCCCATCTTGTATTCCCCTAGGTCTCTAGTTTTCAAAAATGCACAGGCTTGGTAGTTTTCCCTAGGTGCCGGCTGAGCTAGAGGCCAAAATCTACAGGTAGGCACTTTGCAAAAAACACCTCTGTTTTCTTTAAAAAAATGGGATGTGTCCACATTGCGTTTTGGGGCATTTCCTGTCGCGGGCGCTAGGCCTATCCACACAAGTGAGGTATCATTTTTATCGGGAGACTTGGGGGAACGCTGGGTGGAAGGAAATTTGTGGCTCCTCTCTGATTCCAGAACTTTCTGTCACGGAAATGTGAGGAAAATGTGTTTGTTTAGCCAAATTTTGAGGTTTGCAAAGGATTCTGGGTAACAGAACCTGGTCAGAGCCCCACAAGTCACACCATCTTGTATTCCCCTAGGTCTCTAGTTTTCAAAAATGCGCAGGTTTGGTAGGTTTCCCTAGGTGCCGGCTGAGCTAGAGGCCAAAATCTACAGGTAGGCACTTTGCAAAAAACACCCCTGTTTTATTTCAAAAAATGGGATGTGTCGACGTTGTGTTTTGGGGCCTTTCCTGTCGCGGGCGCTAGGCCTACCCACACAAGTGAGGTATCATTTTTATCAGGAGACTTGGGGGAACTCTGGGTGGAAGGAAATTTGTGCCTCCTCTCAGATTCCAGAACTTTCTGCCACAGAAATGTGAGGAACATGTGTTTTTTTAGCCAAATTTTGAGGTTTGCAAAGGATTCTGGGTAACAGAACCTGGTCAGAGCCCCACAAGTCACCCCATCTTGTATTCCCCTAGGTCTCTAGTTTTCAAAAATGCACAGGCTTGGTAGGTTTCCCTAGGTGCCGGCTGAGCTAGAGGCCAAAATCTACAGGGAGGCACTTTGCAAAAAACACCCCTGTTTTCTTTCAAAAAATGGGATGTGTCCACGTTGCGATTTGGGGCATTTCCTGTCGCGGGCGCTAGGCCTACCCACACAAGTGAGGTATCATTTTTATCAGGAGACTTGGGGGAACTCTGGGTGGAAGGAAATTTGTGCCTTCTCTCAGATTCCAGAACTTTCTGCCACAGAAATGTGAGGAACATGTGTTTTTTTAGCCAAATTTTGAGGTTTGCAAAGGATTCTGGGTAACAGAACCTGGTCAGAGCCCCACAAGTCACCCCATCTTGTATTCCCCTAGGTCTCTAGTTTTAAAAAATGCACAGGTTTGGTAGGTTTCCCTAGGTGCCGGCTGAGCTAGAGGCCAAAATCTACAGGTAGGCACTTTGCAAAAAACACCCCTGTTTTCTTTAAAAAAATGGGATGTGTCCACGTTGCGTTTTGGGGCATTTCCTGTCGCGGGCGCTACGCCTACCCACACAAGTGAGGTATCATTTTTAACAGGAGACTTGGGGGAACGCTGGGTGGAAGGAAATTTGTGCCTCCTCTCAGATTCCAGAACTTTCTGCTACAGAAATGTGAGGAACATGTGTTTTTTTAGCAAAATTTTGAGGTTTGCAAAGGATTCTGGGTAACAGAACCTGGTCAGAGCCCCACAAGTCACCCCATTTTGGATTCCCCTAGGTCTCAGGTTTTCAAGAATGCACAGGTTTGGTAGGTTTCCCTAGGTGCCGGCTGAGCTAGAGGCCAAAATCTACAGGTAGGCACTTTGCGATAAAAAAAACCTCTGTTTTCTTTCAAAAAATGGGATGTGTCCACGTTGCGTTTTGGGGCATTTCCTGTCGCGGGCGCTAGGCCTATCCACACAGTGAGGTATCATTTTTATCGGGAGACTTGGGGGAACGCTGGGTGGAAGGAAATTTGTGGCTCCTCTCTGATTCCAGAACTTTCTGTCACTGAAATGTGAGGAAAATGTGTTTGTTTAGCCAAATTTTGAGGTTTGCAAAGGATTCTGGGTAACAGAACCTGGTCAGAGCCCCACAAGTCACCCCATCTTGTATTCCCCTAGGTCTCTAGTTTTCAAAAATGCACAGGTTTGGTAGGTTTCCCTAGGTGCCGGCTGAGCTAGAGGCCAAAATCTACAGGTAGGCACTTTGCAAAAAACACCCCTGTTTTATTTCAAAAAATGGGATGTGTCGACGTTGTGTTTTGGGGCCTTTCCTGTTGCGGGCGCTAGGCCTACCCACACAAGTGAGGTATCATTTTTATCAGGAGACTTGGGGGAACTCTGGGTGGAAGGAAATTTGTGCCTCCTCTCAGATTCCAGAACTTTCTGCCACAGAAATGTGAGGAACATGTGTTTTTTTAGCCAAATTTTGAGGTTTGCAAAGGATTCTGGGTAACAGAACCTGGTCAGAGCCCCACAAGTCACCCCATCTTGGATTCCCCTAGGTCTCTAGTTTTAAAAAATGCACAGGTTTGGTAGGTTTCCCTAGGTGCAGGCTGAGCTAGAGGCCAAAATCTACAGGTAGGCACTTTGCAAAAAACACCTCTGTTTTCTTTCAAAAAATGGGATGTGTCCACGTTGCATTTTGGGGCATTTCCTGTCGCGGGCGCTAGGCCTACCGACACAAGTGAGGTATCATTTTTATCAGGAGACTTGGGGGAACGCTGGGTGGAAGGAAATTTGTGCCTCCTCTCAGATTCCAGAACTTTCTGCCACAGAAATGTGAGGAACATGTGTTTTTTTAGCCAAATTGTGATGTTTGCAAAGGATTCTGGGTAACGGAACCTGGTCAGAGCCCCACAAGTCACCCCATCTTGGATTCCCCTAGGTCTCAGGTTTTCAAGAATGCACAGGTTTGGTAGGTTTCCCTAGGTGCCGGCTGAGCTAGAGGCCAAAATCTACAGGTAGGCACTTTGCAAAAAACACCTCTGTTTTCTTTAAAAAAATGGGATGTGTCCACATTGCGTTTTGGGGCATTTCCTGTCGCGGGCGCTAGGCCTATCCACACAAGTGAGGTATCATTTTTATCGGGAGACTTGGGGGAACGCTGGGTGGAAGGAAATTTGTGGCTCCTCTCTGATTCCAGAACTTTCTGTCACCGAAATGTGAGGAAAATGTGTTTGTTTAGCCAAATTTTGAGGTTTGCAAAGGATTCTGGGTAACAGAACCTGGTCAGAGCCCCACAAGTCACCCCATCTTGTATTCCCCTAGGTCTCTAGTTTTCAAAAATGTGCAGGTTTGGTAGGTTTCCCTAGGTGCCGGCTGAGCTAGAGGCCAAAATCTACAGGTAGGCACTTTGCAAAAAACACCCCTGTTTTATTTCAAAAAATGGGATGTGTCGACGTTGTGTTTTGGGGCCTTTCCTGTCGCGGGCGCTAGGCCTACCCACACAAGTGAGGTATCATTTTTATCAGGAGACTTGGGGGAACTCTGGGTGGAAGGAAATTTGTGCCTCCTCTCAGATTCCAGAACTTTCTGCCACAGAAATGTGAGGAACATGTGTTTTTTTAGCCAAATTTTGAGGTTTGCAAAGGATTCTGGGTAACAGAACCTGGTCAGAGCCCCACAAGTCACCCCATCTTGTATTCCCCTAGGTCTCTAGTTTTCAAAAATGCACAGGCTTGGTAGGTTTCCCTAGGTGCCGGCTGAGCTAGAGGCCAAAATCTACAGGGAGGCACTTTGCAAAAAACACCCCTGTTTTCTTTCAAAAAATGGGATGTGTCCACGTTGCGATTTGGGGCATTTCCTGTCGCGGGCGCTAGGCCTACCCACACAAGTGAGGTATCATTTTTATCAGGAGACTTGGGGGAACTCTGGGTGGAAGGAAATTTGTGCCTTCTCTCAGATTCCAGAACTTTCTGCCACAGAAATGTGAGGAACATGTGTTTTTTTAGCCAAATTTTGAGGTTTGCAAAGGATTCTGGGTAACAGAACCTGGTCAGAGCCCCACAAGTCACCCCATCTTGTATTCCCCTAGGTCTCTAGTTTTAAAAAATGCACAGGTTTGGTAGGTTTCCCTAGGTGCCGGCTGAGCTAGAGGCCAAAATCTACAGGTAGGCACTTTGCAAAAAACACCCCTGTTTTCTTTAAAAAAATGGGATGTGTCCACGTTGCGTTTTGGGGCATTTCCTGTCGCGGGCGCTACGCCTACCCACACAAGTGAGGTATCATTTTTAACAGGAGACTTGGGGGAACGCTGGGTGGAAGGAAATTTGTGCCTCCTCTCAGATTCCAGAACTTTCTGCTACAGAAATGTGAGGAACATGTGTTTTTTTAGCAAAATTTTGAGGTTTTGAAAGGATTCTGGGTAACAGAACCTGGTCAGAGCCCCACAAGTCACCCCATTTTGGATTCCCCTAGGTCTCAGGTTTTCAAGAATGCACAGGTTTGGTAGGTTTCCCTAGGTGCCGGCTGAGCTAGAGGCCAAAATCTACAGGTAGGCACTTTGCAAAAAACACCTCTGTTTTCTTTCAAAAAATGGGATGTGTCCACGTTGCGTTTTGGGGCATTTCCTGTCGCGGGCGCTAGGCCTATCCACACAAGTGAGGTATCATTTTTATCGGGAGACTTGGGGGAACGCTGGGTGGAAGGAAATTTGTGGCTCCTCTCTGATTCCAGAACTTTCTGTCACCGAAATGTGAGGAAAATGTGTTTGTTTAGCCAAATTTTGAGGTTTGCAAAGGATTCTGGGTAACAGAACCTGGTCAGAGCCCCACAAGTCACCCCATCTTGTATTCCCCTAGGTCTCTAGTTTTCAAAAATGCACAGGTTTGGTAGGTTTCCCTAGGTGCCGGCTGAGCTAGAGGCCAAAATCTACAGGTAGGCACTTTGCAAAAAACACCCCTGTTTTATTTCAAAAAATGGGATGTGTCCACGTTGCGTTTTGGGGCCTTTCCTGTCGCGGGCGCTAGGCCTACCCACACAAGTGAGGTATCATTTTTATCAGGAGACTTGGGGGAACTCTGGGTGGAAGGAAATTTGTGCCTCCTCTCAGATTCCAGAACATTCTGCCACAGAAATGTGAGGAACATGTGTTTTTTTAGCCAAATTTTGAGGTTTGCAAAGGATTCTGGGTAACAGAACCTGGTCAGAGCCCCACAAGTCACCCCATCTTGTATTCCCCTAGGTCTCTAGTTTTCAAAAATGCACAGGCTTGGTAGTTTTCCCTAGGTGCCGGCTGAGCTAGAGGCCAAAATCTACAGGTAGGCACTTTGCAAAAAACACCTCTGTTTTCTTTAAAAAAATGGGATGTGTCCACATTGCGTTTTGGGGCATTTCCTGTCGCGGGCGCTAGGCCTATCCACACAAGTGAGGTATCATTTTTATCGGGAGACTTGGGGGAACGCTGGGTGGAAGGAAATTTGTGGCTCCTCTCTGATTCCAGAACTTTCTGTCACGGAAATGTGAGGAAAATGTGTTTGTTTAGCCAAATTTTGAGGTTTGCAAAGGATTCTGGGTAACAGAACCTGGTCAGAGCCCCACAAGTCACACCATCTTGTATTCCCCTAGGTCTCTAGTTTTCAAAAATGCGCAGGTTTGGTAGGTTTCCCTAGGTGCCGGCTGAGCTAGAGGCCAAAATCTACAGGTAGGCACTTTGCAAAAAACACCCCTGTTTTATTTCAAAAAATGGGATGTGTCGACGTTGTGTTTTGGGGCCTTTCCTGTCGCGGGCGCTAGGCCTACCCACACAAGTGAGGTATCATTTTTATCAGGAGACTTGGGGGAACTCTGGGTGGAAGGAAATTTGTGCCTCCTCTCAGATTCCAGAACTTTCTGCCACAGAAATGTGAGGAACATGTGTTTTTTTAGCCAAATTTTGAGGTTTGCAAAGGATTCTGGGTAACAGAACCTGGTCAGAGCCCCACAAGTCACCCCATCTTGTATTCCCCTAGGTCTCTAGTTTTCAAAAATGCACAGGCTTGGTAGGTTTCCCTAGGTGCCGGCTGAGCTAGAGGCCAAAATCTACAGGGAGGCACTTTGCAAAAAACACCCCTGTTTTCTTTCAAAAAATGGGATGTGTCCACGTTGCGATTTGGGGCATTTCCTGTCGCGGGCGCTAGGCCTACCCACACAAGTGAGGTATCATTTTTATCAGGAGACTTGGGGGAACTCTGGGTGGAAGGAAATTTGTGCCTTCTCTCAGATTCCAGAACTTTCTGCCACAGAAATGTGAGGAACATGTGTTTTTTTAGCCAAATTTTGAGGTTTGCAAAGGATTCTGGGTAACAGAACCTGGTCAGAGCCCCACAAGTCACCCCATCTTGTATTCCCCTAGGTCTCTAGTTTTAAAAAATGCACAGGTTTGGTAGGTTTCCCTAGGTGCCGGCTGAGCTAGAGGCCAAAATCTACAGGTAGGCACTTTGCAAAAAACACCCCTGTTTTCTTTAAAAAAATGGGATGTGTCCACGTTGCGTTTTGGGGCATTTCCTGTCGCGGGCGCTACGCCTACCCACACAAGTGAGGTATCATTTTTAACAGGAGACTTGGGGGAACGCTGGGTGGAAGGAAATTTGTGCCTCCTCTCAGATTCCAGAACTTTCTGCTACAGAAATGTGAGGAACATGTGTTTTTTTAGCAAAATTTTGAGGTTTGCAAAGGATTCTGGGTAACAGAACCTGGTCAGAGCCCCACAAGTCACCCCATTTTGGATTCCCCTAGGTCTCAGGTTTTCAAGAATGCACAGGTTTGGTAGGTTTCCCTAGGTGCCGGCTGAGCTAGAGGCCAAAATCTACAGGTAGGCACTTTGCGATAAAAAAAACCTCTGTTTTCTTTCAAAAAATGGGATGTGTCCACGTTGCGTTTTGGGGCATTTCCTGTCGCGGGCGCTAGGCCTATCCACACAGTGAGGTATCATTTTTATCGGGAGACTTGGGGGAACGCTGGGTGGAAGGAAATTTGTGGCTCCTCTCTGATTCCAGAACTTTCTGTCACTGAAATGTGAGGAAAATGTGTTTGTTTAGCCAAATTTTGAGGTTTGCAAAGGATTCTGGGTAACAGAACCTGGTCAGAGCCCCACAAGTCACCCCATCTTGTATTCCCCTAGGTCTCTAGTTTTCAAAAATGCACAGGTTTGGTAGGTTTCCCTAGGTGCCGGCTGAGCTAGAGGCCAAAATCTACAGGTAGGCACTTTGCAAAAAACACCCCTGTTTTATTTCAAAAAATGGGATGTGTCCACGTTGCGTTTTGGGGCCTTTCCTGTCGCGGGCGCTAGGCCTACCCACACAAGTGAGGTATCATTTTTATCAGGAGACTTGGGGGAACTCTGGGTGGAAGGAAATTTGTGCCTCCTCTCAGATTCCAGAACTTTCTGCCACAGAAATGTGAGGAACATGTGTTTTTTTAGCCAAATTTTGAGGTTTGCAAAGGATTCTGGGTAACAGAACCTGGTCAGAGCCCCACAAGTCACCCCATCTTGTATTCCCCTAGGTCTCTAGTTTTCAAAAATGCACAGGCTTGGTAGGTTTCCCTAGGTGCCGGCTGAGCTAGAGGCCAAAATCTACAGGGAGGCACTTTGCAAAAAACACCCCTGTTTTCTTTCAAAAAATGGGATGTGTCCACTTTGCGATTTGGGGCATTTCCTGTCGCGGGCGCTAGGCCTACCCACACAAGTGAGGTATCATTTTTATCAGGAGACTTGGGGGAACTCTGGGTGGAAGGAAATTTGTGCCTTCTCTCAGATTCCAGAACTTTCTGCCACAGAAATGTGAGGAACATGTGTTTTTTTAGCCAAATTTTGAGGTTTGCAAAGGATTCTGGGTAACAGAACCTGGTCAGAGCCCCACAAGTCACCCCATCTTGTATTCCCCTAGGTCTCTAGTTTTAAAAAATGCACAGGTTTGGTAGGTTTCCCTAGGTGCCGGCTGAGCTAGAGGCCAAAATCTACAGGTAGGCACTTTGCAAAAAACACCCCTGTTTTCTTTAAAAAAATGGGATGTGTCCACGTTGCGTTTTGGGGCATTTCCTGTCGCGGGCGCTACGCCTACCCACACAAGTGAGGTATCATTTTTAACAGGAGACTTGGGGGAACGCTGGGTGGAAGGAAATTTGTGCCTCCTCTCAGATTCCAGAACTTTCTGCTACAGAAATGTGAGGAACATGTGTTTTTTTAGCAAAATTTTGAGGTTTGCAAAGGATTCTGGGTAACAGAACCTGGTCAGAGCCCCACAAGTCACCCCATTTTGGATTCCCCTAGGTCTCAGGTTTTCAAGAATGCACAGGTTTGGTAGGTTTCCCTAGGTGCCGGCTGAGCTAGAGGCCAAAATCTACAGGTAGGCACTTTGCAAAAAACACCTCTGTTTTCTTTCAAAAAATGGGATGTGTCCACGTTGCGTTTTGGGGCATTTCCTGTCGCGGGCGCTAGGCCTATCCACACAAGTGAGGTATCATTTTTATCGGGAGACTTGGGGGAACGCTGGGTGGAAGGAAATTTGTGGCTCCTCTCTGATTCCAGAACTTTCTGTCACTGAAATGTGAGGAAAATGTGTTTGTTTAGCCAAATTTTGAGGTTTGCAAAGGATTCTGGGTAACAGAACCTGGTCAGAGCCCCACAAGTCACCCCATCTTGTATTCCCCTAGGTCTCTAGTTTTCAAAAATGCACAGGTTTGGTAGGTTTCCCTAGGTGCCGGCTGAGCTAGAGGCCAAAATCTACAGGTAGGCACTTTGCAAAAAACACCCCTGTTTTATTTCAAAAAATGGGATGTGTCCACGTTGCGTTTTGGGGCCTTTCCTGTCGCGGGCGCTAGGCCTACCCACACAAGTGAGGTATCATTTTTATCAGGAGACTTGGGGGAACTCTGGGTGGAAGGAAATTTGTGCCTCCTCTCAGATTCCAGAACTTTCTGCCACAGAAATGTGAGGAACATGTGTTTTTTTAGCCAAATTTTGAGGTTTGCAAAGGATTCTGGGTAACAGAACCTGGTCAGAGCCCCACAAGTCACCCCATCTTGTATTCCCCTAGGTCTCTAGTTTTCAAAAATGCACAGGCTTGGTAGGTTTCCCTAGGTGCCGGCTGAGCTAGAGGCCAAAATCTACAGGGAGGCACTTTGCAAAAAACACCCCTGTTTTCTTTCAAAAAATGGGATGTGTCCACTTTGCGATTTGGGGCATTTCCTGTCGCGGGCGCTAGGCCTACCCACACAAGTGAGGTATCATTTTTATCAGGAGACTTGGGGGAACTCTGGGTGGAAGGAAATTTGTGCCTTCTCTCAGATTCCAGAACTTTCTGCCACAGAAATGTGAGGAACATGTGTTTTTTTAGCCAAATTTTGAGGTTTGCAAAGGATTCTGGGTAACAGAACCTGGTCAGAGCCCCACAAGTCACCCCATCTTGTATTCCCCTAGGTCTCTAGTTTTAAAAAATGCACAGGTTTGGTAGGTTTCCCTAGGTGCCGGCTGAGCTAGAGGCCAAAATCTACAGGTAGGCACTTTGCAAAAAACACCCCTGTTTTCTTTAAAAAAATGGGATGTGTCCACGTTGCGTTTTGGGGCATTTCCTGTCGCGGGCGCTACGCCTACCCACACAAGTGAGGTATCATTTTTAACAGGAGACTTGGGGGAACGCTGGGTGGAAGGAAATTTGTGCCTCCTCTCAGATTCCAGAACTTTCTGCTACAGAAATGTGAGGAACATGTGTTTTTTTAGCAAAATTTTGAGGTTTGCAAAGGATTCTGGGTAACAGAACCTGGTCAGAACCCCACAAGTCACCCCATTTTGGATTCCCCTAGGTCTCAGGTTTTCAAGAATGCACAGGTTTGGTAGGTTTCCCTAGGTGCCGGCTGAGCTAGAGGCCAAAATCTACAGGTAGGCACTTTGCAAAAAACACCTCTGTTTTCTTTAAAAAAATGGGATGTGTCCACGTTGCGTTTTGGGGCATTTCCTGTCGCGGGCGCTAGGCCTATCCACACAAGTGAGGTATCATTTTTATCGGGAGACTTGGGGGAACGCTGGGTGGAAGGAAATTTGTGGCTCCTCTCTGATTCCAGAACTTTCTGTCACCGAAATGTGAGGAAAATGTGTTTGTTTAGCCAAATTTTGAGGTTTGCAAAGGATTCTGGGTAACAGAACCTGGTCAGAGCCCCACAAGTCACCCCATCTTGTATTCCCCTAGGTCTCTAGTTTTCAAAAATGCACAGGTTTGGTAGGTTTCCCTAGGTGCCGGCTGAGCTAGAGGCCAAAATCTACAGGTAGGCACTTTGCAAAAAACACCCCTGTTTTATTTCAAAAAATGGGATGTGTCCACGTTGCGTTTTGGGGCCTTTCCTGTCGCGGGCGCTAGGCCTACCCACACAAGTGAGGTATCATTTTTATCAGGAGACTTGGGGGAACTCTGGGTGGAAGGAAATTTGTGCCTCCTCTCAGATTCCAGAACATTCTGCCACAGAAATGTGAGGAACATGTGTTTTTTTAGCCAAATTTTGAGGTTTGCAAAGGATTCTGGGTAACAGAACCTGGTCAGAGCCCCACAAGTCACCCCATCTTGTATTCCCCTAGGTCTCTAGTTTTCAAAAATGCACAGGCTTGGTAGTTTTCCCTAGGTGCCGGCTGAGCTAGAGGCCAAAATCTACAGGGATGCACTTTGCAAAAAACACCCCTGTTTTCTTTCAAAAAATGGGATGTGTCCACGTTGCGATTTGGGGCATTTCCTGTCGCGGGCGCTAGGCCTACCCCCACAAGTGAGGTATCATTTTTATCAGGAGACTTGGGGGAACTCTGGGTGGAAGGAAATTTGTGCCTTCTCTCAGATTCCAGAACTTTCTGCCACAGAAATGTGAGGAACATGTGTTTTTTTAGCCAAATTTTGAGGTTTGCCAAGGATTCTGGGTAACAGAACCTGGTCAGAGCCCCACAAGTCACACCATCTTGTATTCCCCTAGGTCTCTAGTTTTAAAAAATGCACAGGTTTGGTAGGTTTCCCTAGGTGCCGGCTGAGCTAGAGGCCAAAATCTACAGGTAGGCACTTTGCAAAAAACACCCCTGTTTTCTTTCAAAAAATGGGATGGGTCCACGTTGCGTTTTGGGGCATTTCCTGTAGCGGGCGCTAGGCCTACCCACACAAGTGAGGTATCATTTTTAACAGGAGACTTGGGGGAACGCTGGGTGGAAGGAAATTTGTGCCTCCTCTCAGATTCCAGAACTTTCTGCTACAGAAATGTGAGGAACATGTGTTTTTTTAGCCAAATTTTGAGGTTTGCAAAGGATTCTGGGTAACAGAACCTGGTCAGAGCCCCACAAGTCACCCCATCTTGGATTCCCCTAGGTCTCAGGTTTTCAAGAATGCACAGGTTTGGTAGGTTTCCCTAGGTGCCGGCTGAGCTAGAGGCCAAAATCTACAGGTAGGCACTTTGCAAAAAACACCTCTGTTTTCTTTCAAAAAATGGGATGTGTCCACGTTGCGTTTTGGGGCATTTCCTGTCGCGGGCGCTAGGCCTATCCACGCAAGTGAGGTATCATTTTTATCGGGAGACTTGGGGGAACGCTGGGTGGAAGGAAATTTGTGGCTCCTCTCTGATTCCAGAACTTTCTGTCACCGAAATGTGAGGAAAATGTGTTTGTTTAGCCAAATTTTGAGGCTTGCAAAGGATTCTGGGTAACAGAACCTGGTCAGAGCACCACAAGTCACCCTATCTTGGATTCCCTTAGGTCTCTAGTTTTCAGAAATGCACAGGTTTGGTAGGTTTCCCTAGGTGCCGGCTGAGCTAGAGGACAAAATCTACAGCTAGGCACTTTGGAAAAAACACCTCTGTTTTCTTTAAAAAAATGGGATGTGTCCACATTGCGTTTTGGGGCATTCCCTGTCGCGGGCGCTAGGCCTACCCACACAAGTGAGGTATCATTTTTATCAGGAGACTTGGGGGAACGCTGGGTGGAAGGAAATTTGTGCCTCCTCTCAGATTCCAGAACTTTCTGCCACAGAAATGTGAGGAACATGTGTTTTTTTAGCCAAATTTTGAGGTTTGCAAAGGATTCTGGGTAACAGAACCTGGTCAGAGCCCCACAAGTCACCCCATGTTGGATTCCCCTAGGTCTCTAGTTTTCAAAAATGCACAGGTTTGGTAGGTTTCCCTAGGTGCCGGCTGAGCTAGAGGCCAAAATCTACAGGTAGGCACTTTGCAAAATACAGCTCTGTTTTCTGTCCAAAAATGGGATGTGTCCACGTTGTGCTTTGGGGCTTTTCCTGTCGCAGGTGCTAGGTCTACCCACACAAGTGAGGTATCATTTTTATCGGGAGACTTGGGGAAACGCTGGGTGGAAGGAAATTTGTGCCTCCTCTCAGATTCCAGAACTTTCTGCCACAGAAATGTGAGGAACATGTGTTTTTTTAGCCATATTTTGAGGTTTGCAAAGGATTCTGGGTAACAGAACCTGGTCAGAGCCCCACAAGTCACACCATCTTGGATTCCCCTAGGTCTCAGGTTTTCAAGAATGCACCGGTTTGGTAGGTTTCCCTAGGTGCCGGCTGAGCTAGAGGCCAAAATCTACAGGTAGGCATTTTGCAAAAAACACCTCTGTTTTCTTTCAAAAAATGGGATGTGTCCACGTTGTGCTTTGGGGCATTTCCTGTCGCAGGTGCTAGGCCTACCCACACAAGTGAGGTATCATTTTTATTGGGAGACTTGGGGGAACGCTGGGTGGAAGGAAATTTGTGGCTCCTCTCAGATTCCAGAACTTTCTGTCACCGAAATGTGAGGAAAATGTGTTTGTTTAGCCAAATTTTGAGGCTTGCAAAGGATTCTGGGTAACAGAACCTGGTCAGAGCACCACAAGTCACCCTATCTTGGATTCCCTTAGGTCTCAGGTTTTCAAGAATGCACAGGTTTGGTAGGTTTCCCTAGGTGCCGGCTGAGCTAGAGGCCAAAATCTACAGGTAGGCACTTTGCAAAATACAGCTCTGTTTTCTGTCCAAAAATGGGATGTGTCCACGTTGTGCTTTGGGGCTTTTACTGTCGCAGGTGCTAGGTCTACCCACACAAGTGAGGTATCATTTTTATCGGGAGACTTGGGGGAACGCTGGGTGGAAGGAAATTTGTGGCTCCTCTCTGATTCCAGAACTTTCTGTCACCGAAATGTGAGGAAAATGTGTTTGTTTAGCCAAATTTTGAGGCTTGCAAAGGATTCTGGGTAACAGAACCTGGTCAGAGCCCCACAAGTCACCCCATCTTGGATTCCCCTAGGTCTCAGGTTTTCAAGAATGCACCGGTTTGGTAGGTTTCCCTGGGTGCCGGCTGAGCTAGAGGCCAAAATCTACAGGTAGGCACTTTGCAAAAAACACCTCTGTTTTCTTTCAAAAAATGGGATGTGTCCACGTTGTGCTTTGGGGCATTTCCTGTCGCAGGTGCTAGGCCTACCCACACAAGTGAGGTATCATTTTTATCGGGAGACTTGGGGGAACGCTGGGTGGAAGGAAATTTGTGCCTCCTCTCAGATTCCAGAACTTTCTGCCACAGAAATGTGAGGAACATGTGTTTTTTTTTTTTAGCCAAATTTTGAGGTTTGCAAAGGATTCTGGGTAACAGAACCTGGTCAGAGCCCCACAAGTCACCCCATCTTGTATTCCCCTAGGTCTCTAGTTTTCAAAAATGCACAGGCTTGGTAGGTTTCCCTAGGTGCCGGCTGAACTAGAGGCCATAATCTACAGGGAGGCACTTTGCAAAAAACACCCCTGTTTTCTTTCAAAAAATGGGATGTGTCCACGTTGCGATTTGGGGCATTTCCTGTCGCGGGCGCTAGGCCTACCCACACAAGTGAGGTATCATTTTTATCAGGAGACTTTGGGGAACTCTGGGTGGAAGGAAATTTGTGCCTTCTCTCAGATTCCAGAACTTTCTGCCACAGAAATGTGAGGAACATGTGTTTTTTTAGCCAAATTTTGAGGTTTGCAAAGGATTCTGGGTAACAGAACCTGGTCAGAGCACCACAAGTCACCCTATCTTGGATTCCCTTAGGTCTCTAGTTTTCAAAAATGCACAGGTTTGGTAGGTTTCCCTAGGTGCCGGCTGAGCTAGAGGACAAAATCTACAGGTAGGCACTTTGGAAAAAACACCTCTGTTTTCTTTAAAAAAATGGAATGTGTCCACATTGCGTTTTGGGGCATTCCCTGTCGCGGGCGCTAGGCCTACCCACACAAGTGAGGTATCATTTTTATCAGGAGACTTGGGGGAACGCTGGGTGGAAGGAAATTTGTGCCTCCTCTCAGATTCCAGAACTTTCTGCCACAGAAATGTGAGGAACATGTGTTTTTTTAGCCAAATTTTGAGGTTTGCAAAGGATTCTGGGTAACAGAACCTGGTCAGAGCCCCACAAGTCACCCCATGTTGGATTCCCCTAGGTCTCTAGTTTTCAAAAATGCACAGGTTTGGTAGGTTTCCTGAGGTGCCGGCTGAGCTAGAGGCCAAAATCTACAGGTAGGCACTTTGCAAAATACAGCTCTGTTTTCTGTCCAAAAATGGGATGTGTCCACGTTGTGCTTTGGGGCTTTTCCTGTCGCAGGTGCTAGGTCTACCCACACAAGTGAGGTATCATTTTTATCGGGAGACTTGGGGAAACGCTGGGTGGAAGGAAATGTGTGCCTCCTCTCAGATTCCAGAACTTTCTGCCACAGAAATGTGAGGAACATGTGGTTTTTTAGCCATATTTTGAGGTTTGCAAAGGATTCTGGGTAACAGAACCTGGTCAGAGCCCCACAAGTCACACCATCTTGGATTCCCCTAGGTCTCAGGTTTTCAAGAATGCACAGGTTTGGTAGGTTTCCCTAGGTGCCGGCTGAGCTAGAGGCCAAAATCTACAGGTAGGCACTTTGCAAAAAACACCTCTGTTTTCTTTCAAAAAATTTGATGTGTGCACGTTGCATTTTGGGGCATTTTCTGTCGCGGGCGCTAGGCCTACCCACACGAGTGAGGTATCATTTTTATCGGGACACTTGGGGGAACGCTGGGTTTAAGGAAATTTGTGCCTCCTCTCAGATTCCAGAACTTTCTGCTACAGAAATGTGAGGAACATGTGTTTTTTTTGCCCAATTTTGAGGTTTGCAAAGGATTCTGGGTAACAGAACCTGGTCAGAGCCCCACAAGTCACCCCATCTTGGATTCCCCTAGGTCTCAGGTTTTCAAGAATGCACCGGTTTGGTAGGTTTCCCTAGGTGCCGGCTGAGCTAGAGGCCAAAATCTACAGGAAGGCACTTTGCAAAAAACACCTCTGTTTTCTTTCAAAAAATGGGATGTGTCCACGTTGTGCTTTGGGACATTTCCTGTCGCAGGTGCTAGGCCTACCCACACAAGTGAGGTATCATTTTTATCGGGAGACTTGGGGGAACGCTGGGTGGAAGGAAATTTGTGCCTCCTCTCAGATTCCAGAACTTTCTGCCACAGAAATGTGAGGAACATGTGTTTTTTTAGCC
Source organism: Pleurodeles waltl (assembly GCF_031143425.1). Taxonomy (NCBI): domain Eukaryota; kingdom Metazoa; phylum Chordata; class Amphibia; order Caudata; family Salamandridae; genus Pleurodeles; species Pleurodeles waltl. The sequence continues at coordinate 368,232 of NW_027149860.1, forward strand.
ACATTTTGAGGTTTGCAAAGGATTCTGGGTAACAGAACCTGGTCAGAGCCCCACAAGTCACCCCATCTTGGATTCCCCTAGGTCTCAGGTTTTCAAGAATGCACAGGTTTGGTAGGTTTCCCTAGGTGCCGGCTGAGCTAGAGGCCAAAATCTACAGGTAGGCACTTTGCAAAAAACACCCCTGTTTTCTTTCAAAAAATGGGATGTGTCCACGTTGCGTTTTGGGGCATTTCCTGTAGCGGGCTCTAGGCCTACCCACACAAGTGAGGTATTATTTTTATCAGGAGACTTGGGGGAACGCTGGGTGAAAGGAAATTTGTGCCTCCTCTCAGATTCCAGAACTTTCTGCCACAGAAATGTGAGGAACATGTGGTTTTTTAGCCAAATTTTGAGGTTTGCAAAGGATTCTGGGTAACAGAACCTGGTCAGAGCCCCACAAGTCACCCCATCTTGGATTCCCCTAGGTCTCTAGTTTTAAAAAATGCACAGGTTTGGTAGGTTTCCCTAGGTGCAGGCTGAGCTAGAGGCCAAAATCTACAGGTAGGCACTTTGCAAAAAACACCTCTGTTTTCTTTCAAAAAATGGGATGTGTCCACGTTGCGTTTTGGGGCATTTCCTGTCGCGGGCGCTACGCCTACCGACACAAGTGAGGTATCATTTTTATCAGGAGACTTGGGGGAACGCTGGGTGGAAGGAAATTTGTGCCTCCTCTCAGATTCCAGAACTTTCTGCCACAGAAATGTGAGGAACATGTGTTTTTTTAGCAAAATTTTGAGGTTTGCAAAGGATTCTGGGTAACAGAACCTGGTCAGAGCCCCACAAGTCACCCCATCTTGGATTCCCCTAGGTCTCAGGTTTTCAAGAATGCACAGGTTTGGTAGGTTTCCCTAGGTGCCGGCTGAGCTAGAGGCCAAAATCTACAGGTAGGCACTTTGCAAAAAACACCTCTGTTTTCTTTCAAAAAATGGGATGTGTCCACGTTGCGTTTTGGGGCATTTCCTGTCGCGGGCGCTAGGCCTATCCACACAAGTGAGGTATCATTTTTATCGGGAGACTTGGGGGAACGCTGGGTGGAAGGAAATTTGTGGCTCCACTCTGATTCCAGAACTTTCTGTCACCGAAATGTGAGGAAAATGTGTTTGTTTAGCCAAATTTTGAGGTTTGCAAAGGATTCTGGGTAACAGAACCTGGTCAGAGCCCCACAAGTCACCCCATCTTGTATTCCCCTAGGTCTCTAGTTTTCAAAAATGCACAGGTTTGGTAGGTTTCCCTAGGTGCCGGCTGAGCTAGAGGCCAAAATCTACAGGTAGGCACTTTGCAAAATACAGCTCTGTTTTCTGTCCAAAAATGGGATGTGTCCACGTTGTGCTTTGGGGCTTTTCCTGTCGCAGGTGCTAGGTCTACCCACACAAGTGAGGTATCATTTTTATCGGGAGACTTGGGGAAACGCTGGGTGGAAGGAAATTTGTGCCTCCTCTCAGATTCCAGAACTTTCTGCCACAGAAATGTGAGGAACATGTGTTTTTTTAGCCATATTTTGAGGTTTGCAAAGGATTCTGGGTAACAGAACCTGGTCAGAGCCCCACAAGTCACACCATCTTGGATTCCCCTAGGTCTCAGGTTTTCAAGAATGCACAGGTTTGGTAGGTTTCCCTAGGTGCCGGCTGAGCTAGAGGCCAAAATCTACAGGTAGGCACTTTGCAAAAAACACCTCTGTTTTCTTTCAAAAAATTTGATGCGTGCACGTTGCATTTTGGGGCATTTTCTGTCGCGGGCGCTAGGCCTACCCACACGAGTGAGGTATCATTTTTATCGGGACACTTGGGGGAACGCTGGGTTTAAGGAAATTTGTGCCTCCTCTCAGATTCCAGAACTTTCTGCTACAGAAATGTGAGGAACATGTGTTTTTTTTGCCAAATTTTGTGGTTTGCAAAGGATTCTGGGTAACAGAACCTGGTCAGAGCCCCACAAGTCACCCCATCTTGGATTCCCCTAGGTCTCAGGTTTTCAAGAATGCACCGGTTTGGTAGGTTTCCCTAGGTGCCGGCTGAGCTAGAGGCCAAAATCTACAGGTAGGCACTTTGCAAAAAACACCTCTGTTTTCTTTCAAAAAATGGGATGTGTCCACGTTGTGCTTTGGGGCATTTCCTGTCGCAGGTGCTAGGCCTACCCACACAAGTGAGGTATCATTTTTGTCGGGAGACTTGGGGGAACGCTGGGTGGAAGGAAATTTGTGGCTCCTCTCTGATTCCAGAACTTTCTGTCACCGAAATGTGAGGAAAATGTGTTTGTTTAGCCAAATTTTGAGGCTTGCAAAGGATTCTGGGTAACAGAACCTGGTCATAGTACCACAAGTCACACCATCTTGGATTCCCTTAGGTCTCAGGTTTTCAAGAATGCACCGGTTTGGTAGGTTTCCCTAGGTGCCGGCTGAGCTAGAGGCCAAAATCTACAGGTAGGCACTTTGCAAAAAACACCTCTGTTTTCTTTCAAAAAATGGGATGTGTCCACGTTGTGCTTTGGGGCATTTCCTGTCGCAGGTGCTAGGCCTACCCACACAAGTGAGGTATCATTTTTATCGGGAGACTTGGGGGAACGCTGGGTGGAAGGAAATTTGTGCCTCCTCTCAGATTCCAGAACTTTCTGCCACAGAAATGTGAGGAACATGTGTTTTTTTAGCCACATTTTGAGGTTTGCAAAGGATTCTGGGTAACAGAACCTGGTCAGAGCCCCACAAGTCACCCCATCTTGGATTCCCCTAGGTCTCAGGTTTTCAAGAATGCACAGGTTTGGTAGGTTTCCCTAGGTGCCGGCTGAGCTAGAGGCCAAAATCTACAGGTAGGCACTTTGCAAAAAACACCCCTGTTTTCTTTCAAAAAATGGGATGTGTCCACGTTGCGTTTTGGGGCATTTCCTGTAGCGGGCTCTAGGCCTACCCACACAAGTGAGGTATTATTTTTATCAGGAGACTTGGGGGAACGCTGGGTGAAAGGAAATTTGTGCCTCCTCTCAGATTCCAGAACTTTCTGCCACAGAAATGTGAGGAACATGTGGTTTTTTAGCCAAATTTTGAGGTTTGCAAAGGATTCTGGGTAACAGAACCTGGTCAGAGCCCCACAAGTCACCCCATCTTGGATTCCCCTAGGTCTCTAGTTTTAAAAAATGCACAGGTTTGGTAGGTTTCCCTAGGTGCAGGCTGAGCTAGAGGCCAAAATCTACAGGTAGGCACTTTGCAAAAAACACCTCTGTTTTCTTTCAAAAAATGGGATGTGTCCACGTTGCGTTTTGGGGCATTTCCTGTCGCGGGCGCTACGCCTACCGACACAAGTGAGGTATCATTTTTATCAGGAGACTTGGGGGAACGCTGGGTGGAAGGAAATTTGTGCCTCCTCTCAGATTCCAGAACTTTCTGCCACAGAAATGTGAGGAACATGTGTTTTTTTAGCAAAATTTTGAGGTTTGCAAAGGATTCTGGGTAACAGAACCTGGTCAGAGCCCCACAAGTCACCCCATCTTGGATTCCCCTAGGTCTCAGGTTTTCAAGAATGCACAGGTTTGGTAGGTTTCCCTAGGTGCCGGCTGAGCTAGAGGCCAAAATCTACAGGTAGGCACTTTGCAAAAAACACCTCTGTTTTCTTTCAAAAAATGGGATGTGTCCACGTTGCGTTTTGGGGCATTTCCTGTCGCGGGCGCTAGGCCTATCCACACAAGTGAGGTATCATTTTTATCGGGAGACTTGGGGGAACGCTGGGTGGAAGGAAATTTGTGGCTCCACTCTGATTCCAGAACTTTCTGTCACCGAAATGTGAGGAAAATGTGTTTGTTTAGCCAAATTTTGAGGTTTGCAAAGGATTCTGGGTAACAGAACCTGGTCAGAGCCCCACAAGTCACCCCATCTTGTATTCCCCTAGGTCTCTAGTTTTCAAAAATGCACAGGTTTGGTAGGTTTCCCTAGGTGCCGGCTGAGCTAGAGGCCAAAATCTACAGGTAGGCACTTTGCAAAATACAGCTCTGTTTTCTGTCCAAAAATGGGATGTGTCCACGTTGTGCTTTGGGGCTTTTCCTGTCGCAGGTGCTAGGTCTACCCACACAAGTGAGGTATCATTTTTATCGGGAGACTTGGGGAAACGCTGGGTGGAAGGAAATTTGTGCCTCCTCTCAGATTCCAGAACTTTCTGCCACAGAAATGTGAGGAACATGTGTTTTTTTAGCCATATTTTGAGGTTTGCAAAGGATTCTGGGTAACAGAACCTGGTCAGAGCCCCACAAGTCACACCATCTTGGATTCCCCTAGGTCTCAGGTTTTCAAGAATGCACAGGTTTGGTAGGTTTCCCTAGGTGCCGGCTGAGCTAGAGGCCAAAATCTACAGGTAGGCACTTTGCAAAAAACACCTCTGTTTTCTTTCAAAAAATTTGATGCGTGCACGTTGCATTTTGGGGCATTTTCTGTCGCGGGCGCTAGGCCTACCCACACGAGTGAGGTATCATTTTTATCGGGACACTTGGGGGAACGCTGGGTTTAAGGAAATTTGTGCCTCCTCTCAGATTCCAGAACTTTCTGCTACAGAAATGTGAGGAACATGTGTTTTTTTTGCCAAATTTTGTGGTTTGCAAAGGATTCTGGGTAACAGAACCTGGTCAGAGCCCCACAAGTCACCCCATCTTGGATTCCCCTAGGTCTCAGGTTTTCAAGAATGCACCGGTTTGGTAGGTTTCCCTAGGTGCCGGCTGAGCTAGAGGCCAAAATCTACAGGTAGGCACTTTGCAAAAAACACCTCTGTTTTCTTTCAAAAAATGGGATGTGTCCACGTTGTGCTTTGGGGCATTTCCTGTCGCAGGTGCTAGGCCTACCCACACAAGTGAGGTATCATTTTTGTCGGGAGACTTGGGGGAACGCTGGGTGGAAGGAAATTTGTGGCTCCTCTCTGATTCCAGAACTTTCTGTCACCGAAATGTGAGGAAAATGTGTTTGTTTAGCCAAATTTTGAGGCTTGCAAAGGATTCTGGGTAACAGAACCTGGTCATAGTACCACAAGTCACACCATCTTGGATTCCCTTAGGTCTCAGGTTTTCAAGAATGCACAGGTTTGGTAGGTTTCCCTAGGTGCCGGCTGAGCTAGAGGCCAAAATCTACAGGTAGGCACTTTGCAAAATACAGCTCTGTTTTCTGTCCAAAAATGGGATGTGTCCACGTTGTGCTTTGGGGCTTTTACTGTCGCAGGTGCTAGGTCTACCCACACAAGTGAGGTATCATTTTTATCGGGAGACTTGGGGAAACGCTGGGTGGAAGGAAATTTGTGCCTCCTCTCAGATTCCAGAACTTTCTGCCACAGAAATGTGAGGAACATGTGTTTTTTTAGCCATATTTTGAGGTTTGCAAAGGATTCTGGGTAACAGAACCTGGTCAGAGCCCCACAAGTCACACCATCTTGGATTCCCCTAGGTCTCAGGTTTTCAAGAATGCACAGGTTTGGTAGGTTTCTCTAGGTGCCGGCTGAGCTAGAGGCCAAAATCTACAGGTAGGCACTTTGCAAAATACAGCTCTGTTTTCTGTCCAAAAATGGGATGTGTCCACGTTGTGCTTTGGGGCTTTTACTGTCGCAGGTGCTAGGTCTACCCACACAAGTGAGGTATCATTTTTATCGGGAGACTTGGGGAAACGCTGGGTGGAAGGAAATTTGTGCCTCCTCTCAGATTCCAGAACTTTCTGCCACAGAAATGTGAGGAACATATGTTTTTTTAGCCATATTTTGAGGTTTGCAAAGGATTCTGGGTAACAGAACCTGGTCAGAGCCCCACAAGTCACACCATCTTGGATTCCCCTAGGTCTCAGGTTTTCAAGAATGCACAGGTTTGGTAGGTTTCCCTAGGTGCCGGCTGAGCTAGAGGCCAAAATCTACAGGTAGGCACTTTGCAAAAAACACCTCTGTTTTCTTTCAAAAAATTTGATGCGTGCACGTTGCATTTTGGGGCATTTTCTGTCGCGGGCGCTAGGCCTACCCACACGAGTGAGGTATCATTTTTATCGGGACACTTGGGGGAACGCTGGGTTGAAGGAAATTTGTGCCTCCTCTCAGATTCCAGAACTTTCTGCTACAGAAATGTGAGGAACATGTGTTTTTTTTGCCAAATTTTGTGGTTTGCAAAGGATTCTGGGTAACAGAACCTGGTCAGAGCCCCACAAGTCACCCCATCTTGGATTCCCCTAGGTCTCAGGTTTTCAAGAATGCACCGGTTTGGTAGGTTTCCCTAGGTGCCGGCTGAGCTAGAGGCCAAAATCTACAGGTAGGCACTTTGCAAAAAACACCTCTGTTTTCTTTCAAAAAATGGGATGTGTCCACGTTGTGCTTTGGGGCATTTCCTGTCGCAGGTGCTAGGCCTACCCACACAAGTGAGGTATCATTTTTATCGGGAGACTTGGGGGAACGCTGGGTGGAAGGACATTTTTGGCTCCTCTCTGATTCCAGAACTTTCTGTCACCGAAATGTGAGGAAAATGTGTTTGTTTAGCCAAATTTTGAGGCTTGCAAAGGATTCTGGGTAACAGAACCTGGTCATAGCACCACAAGTCACCCTATCTTGGATTCCCTTAGGTCTCAGGTTTTCAAGAATGCACAGGTTTGGTAGGTTTCCCTAGGTGCCGGCTGAGCTAGAGGCCAAAATCTACAGGTAGGCACTTTGCAAAATACAGCTCTGTTTTCTGTCCAAAAATGGGATGTGTCCACGTTGTGCTTTGGGGCTTTTACTGTCGCAGGTGCTAGGTCTACCCACACAAGTGAGGTATCATTTTTATCGGGAGACTTGGGGGAACGCTGGGTGGAAGGAAATTTGTGCCTCCTCTCAGATTCCAGAACTTTCTGCCACAGAAATGTGAGGAACATGTGTTTTTTTAGCCATATTTTGAGGTTTGCAAAGGATTCTGGGTAACAGAACCTGGTCAGAGCCCCACAAGTCACACCATCTTGGATTCCCCTAGGTCTCAGGTTTTCAAGAATGCACAGGTTTGGTAGGTTTCCCTAGGTGCCGGCTGAGCTAGAGGCCAAAATCTACAGGTAGGCACTTTGCAAAATACAGCTCTGTTTTCTGTCCAAAAATGGGATGTGTCCACGTTGTGCTTTGGGGCTTTTACTGTCGCAGGTGCTAGGTCTACCCACACAAGTGAGGTATCATTTTTATCCCGAGACTTGGGGAAACGCTGGGTGGAAGGAAATTTGTGCCTCCTCTCAGATTCCAGAACTTTCTGCCACAGAAATGTGAGGAACATGTGTTTTTTTAGCCATATTTTGAGGTTTGCAAAGGATTCTGGGTAACAGAACCTGGTCAGAGCCCCACAAGTCACACCATCTTGGATTCCCCTAGGTCTCAGGTTTTCAAGAATGCACAGGTTTGGTAGGTTTCCCTAGGTGCCGGCTGAGCTAGAGGCCAAAATCTACAGGTAGGCACTTTGCAAAAAACACCTCTGTTTTCTTTCAAAAAATTTGAGGCGTGCACGTTGCATTTTGGGGCATTTTCTGTCGCGGGCGCTAGGCCTACCCACACGAGTGAGGTATCATTTTTATCGGGACACTTGGGGGAACGCTGGGTTGAAGGAAATTTGTGCCTCCTCTCAGATTCCAGAACTTTCTGCTACAGAAATGTGAGGAACATGTGTTTTTTTAGCCAAATTTTGAGGTTTGCAAAAGATTCTGGGTAACAGAACCTGGTCAGAGCCCCACAAGTCACCGCATCTTGTATTCCCCTAGGTCTCTAGTTTTCAAAAATGCACAGGTTTGGTAGGTTTCCCTAGGTGCCGGCTGAGCTAGAGGACAAAATCTACAGGGAGGCACTTTGCAAAAAACACCCCTGTTTTCTTTAAAAAAATGGGATGTGTCCACGTTGCGTTTTGGGGCATTTCCTGTAGCGGGCGCTAGGCCTACCCACACAAGTGAGGTATCATTTTTATCGGGAGACTTGGGGGAACGCTGGGTGGAAGGAAATTTGTGCCTCCTCTCAGATTCCAGAACTTTCTGCTACAGAAATGTGAGGAACATGTGTTTTTTTAGCCAAATGTTGAGGTTTGCAAAGGATTCTGGGTAACAGAACCTGGTCAGAGCCCCACAAGTCACCCCATCTTGGATTCCCCTAGGTCTCAGGTTTTCAAGAATGCACAGGTTTGGTAGGTTTCCCTAGGTGCCGGCTGAGCTAGAGGCCAAAATCTACAGGTAGGCACTTTGCAAAATACAGCTCTGTTTTCTGTCCAAAAATGGGATGTGTCCACGTTGTGCTTTGGGGCATTTCCTGTCGCAGGTGCTAGGCCTACCCACACAAGTGAGGTATCATTTTTATCGGGAGACTTGGGGGAACGCTGGGTGGAAGGAAATTTGTGCCTCCTCTCAGATTCCAGAACTTTCTGCCACAGAAATGTGAGGAACATGTGTTTCTTTAGCCAAATTTTGAGGTTTGCAAAGGATTCTGGGTAACAGAACCTGGTCAGAGCCCCACAAGTCACCCCATGTTGGATTCCCCTAGCTCTCTAGTTTTCAAAAATGCACAGGTTTGGTAGGTTTCCCTAGGTGCCGGCTGAGCTAGAGGCCAAAATCTACAGGAAGGCACTTTGCAAAATACAGCTCTGTTTTCTGTCCAAAAATGCGATGTGTCCACTTTGTGCTTTGGGGCTTTTCCTGTCGCAGGTGCTAGGCCTACCCACACAAGTGAGGTATCATTTTTATCGGGAGACTTGGGGAAACGCTGGGTGGAAGGAAATTTGTGCCTCCTCTCAGATTCCAGAACTTTCTGCCACAGAAATGTGAGGAACATGTGTTTTTTTAGCCAAATTTTGAGGTTTGCAAAGGATTCTGGGTAACAGAACCTGGTCAGAGCCCCACAAGTCACCCCATCTTAGATTCCCCTAGGTCTCAGGTTTTCAAGAATGCACAGGATTGGTAGGTTTCCCTAGGTGCCGGCTGAGCTAGAGGCCAAAATCTACAGGTAGGCACTTTGCAAAAAACACCTCTGTTTTCTTTCAAAAAATTTGATGTGTCCACGTTGCATTTTGGGGTATTTTCTGTCGCGGGCGCTAGGCCTACCCACACAAGTGAGGTATCATTTTTATCGGGACACTTGGGGGAACGCTGGGTGGAAGGAAATTTGTGCCTCCTCTCAGATTCCAGAACTTTCTGCTATAGAAATGTGAGGAACATGTGTTTTTTTAGCCAAATTTTGAGGTTTGCAAAGGATTCTGGATAACAGAACCTGGTCAGAGCCCCACAAGTCACCCCATCTTGGATTCCCCTAGGTCTCAGGTTTTCAAGAATGCAAAGGTTAGGTAGGTTTCCCTAGGTGCCGGGTGAGCTAGAGGCCAAAATCTACAGGTAGGCACTTTGTAAAAAACAGCTCTGTTTTCTTTCAAAAAATGGGATGTGTCCACGTTGTGCTTTGGGGCATTTCCTGTCGCAGGTGCTTGGCCTACCCACACAAGTGAGGTATCATTTTTATCGGGAGACTTGCGGGAACGCTGGGTGGAAGGAAATTTGTGCCTCCTCTCAGATTCCAGAACTTTCTGCCACAGAAATGTGAGGAACATGTGTTTTTTTAGCCAAATTTTGAGGTTTGCACAGGATTCTGGGTAACAGAACCTGGTCAGAGCCCCACAAGTCACCCCATGTTGGATTCCCCTAGGTCTCTAGTTTTCAAAAATGCACAGGTTTGGTAGTTTTCCCTAGGTGCCGGCTGAGCTAGAGGCCAAAATCTACAGGTAGGCACTTTGCAAAATACAGCTCTGTTTTCTGTCCAAAAATGGGATGTGTCCACGTTGTGCTTTGGGGCATTTCCTGTCGTAGGTGCTAGGCCTACCCACACAAGTGAGGTATCATTTTTATCGGGAGACTTGGGGGAACACTGGGTGGAACGAAATTTGTGCCTCCTCTCAGATTCCAGAACTTTCTGCCACAGAAATGTGAGGAACATGTGTTTTTTTAGCCAAATTTTGAGGTTTGCAAAGGATTCTGGGTAACAGAACCTGGTCAGAGCCCCACAAGTCACCCCATCTTGTATTCCCCTAGGTCTCTAGTTTTCAAAAATGCACAGGTTTGGTAGGTTTCCCTAGGTGCCGGCTGAGCTAGAGGCCAAAATCTACAGGTAGGCACTTTGCAAAAAACACCTCTGTTTTCTTTCAAAAAATGGGATGTGTCCACGTTGCGTTTTGGGGCATTTCCTGTCGCGGGCGCTAGGCCTACCCACACAAGTGAGGTATCATTTTTATCAGGAGACTTGGGGGAACTCTGGGTGGAAGGAAATTTGTGGCTCCTCTCTGATTCCAGAACTTTCTGTCACCGAAATGTGAGGAAAATGTGTTTGTTTAGCCAAATTTTGAGGTTTGCAAAGGATTCTGGGTAACAGAACCTGGTCAGAGCCCCACAAGTCACCGCATCTTGTATTCCCCTAGGTCTCTAGTTTTCAAAAATGCACAGGTTTGGTAGGTTTCCCTAGGTGCCGGCTGAGCTAGAGGCCAAAATCTACAGGTAGGCACTTTGCAAAAAACACCCCTGTTTTCTTTCAAAAAATGGGATGTGTCCACGTTGCGTTTTGGGGCATTTCCTGTCGCGGGCGCTAGGCCTACCCACACAAGTGAGGTATCATTTTTATCAGGAGACTTGGGGGAACTCTGGGTGGAAGGAAATTTCTGCCTCCTCTCAGATTCCAGAACTTTCTGCCACAGAAATGTGAGGAACATGTGTTTTTTTAGCCAAATTTTGAGGTTTGCAAAGGATTCTGGGTAACAGAACCTGGTCAGAGCCCCACAAGTCACCCCATCTTGGATTCCCCTAGGTCTCTAGTTTTAAAAAATGCACAGGTTTGGTAGGTTTCCCTAGGTGCAGGCTGAGCTAGATGCCAAAATCTACAGGTAGGCACTTTGCAAAAAACACCTCTGTTTTCTTTCAAAAAATGGGATGTGTCCACGTTGCGTTTTGGGGCATTTCCTGTCGCGGGCGCTAGGCTTACCGACACAAGTGAGGTATCATTTTTATCAGGAGACTTGGGGGAACGCTGGGTGGAAGGAAATTTGTGCCTCCTCTCAGATTCCAGAAGTTTCTGCCACAGAAATTTGAGGAACATGTGTTTTTTTAGCCAAATTTTGATGTTTGCAAAGGATTCTGGGTAACGGAACCTGGTCAGAGCCCCACAGGTCACCCCATCTTGGATTCCCCTAGGTCTCAGGTTTTCAAGAATGCACAGGTTTGGTAGGTTTCCCTAGGTGCCGGCTGAGCTAGAGGCCAAAATCTACAGGTAGGCACTTTGCAAAAAACACCTCTGTTTTCTTTAAAAAAATGGGATGTGTCCACGTTGCGTTTTGGGGCATTTCCTGTCGCGGGCGCTAGGCCTATCCACACAAGTGAGGTATCATTTTTATCGGGAGACTTGGGGGAACGCTGGGTGGAAGGAAATTTGTGGCTCCTCTCTGATTCCAGAACTTTCTGTCACCGAAATGTGATGAAAATGTGTTTGTTTAGCCAAATTTTGAGGTTTGCAAAGGATTCTGGGTAACAGAACCTGGTCAGAGCCCCACAAGTCACACCATCTTGGATTCCCCTAGGTCTCAGGTTTTCAAGAATGCACAGGTTTGGTAGGTTTCACTAGGTGCAGGCTGAGCTAGAGGCCAAAATCTACAGGTAGGCACTTTGCAAAAAACACCTCTGTTTTCTTACAAAAAATTTGATGTGTGCACGTTGCATTTTGGGGCATTTTCTGTCGCGGGCGCTAGGCCTACCCACACGAGTGAGGTATCATTTTTATCGGGACACTTGGGGGAACGCTGGGTTTAAGGAAATTTGTGCCTCCTCTCAGATTCCAGAACTTTCTGCTACAGAAATGTGAGGAACATGTGTTTTTTTTGCCAAATTTTGCGGTTTGCAAAGGATTCTGGGTAACAGAACCTGGTCAGAGCCCCACAAGTCACCCCATCTTGGATTCACCTAGGTCTCAGGTTTTCAAGAATGCACCGGTTTGGTGGTTTCCCTAGGTGCCGGCTGAGCTAGAGGCCAAAATCTACAGGGAGGCACTTTGCAAAAAACACCCCTGTTTTCTTTCAAAAAATGGGATGTGTCCACGTTGCGATTTGGGGCATTTCCTGTCGCGGGCGCTAGGCCTACCCACACAAGTGAGGTATCATTTTTATCAGGAGACTTGGGGGAACTCTGGGTGAAAGGAAATTTGTGCCTTCTCTCAGATTCCAGAACTTTCTGCCACAGAAATGTGAGGAACATGTGTTTTTTTAGCCATATTTTGAGGTTTGCAATGGATTCTGGGTAACAGAACCTGGTCAGAGCCCCACAAGTCACACCATCTTGGATTCACCTAGGTCTCAGGTTTTCAAGAATGCACAGGTTTGGTAGGTTTCACTAGGTGCAGGCTGAGCTAGAGGCCAAAATCTACAGATAGGCACTTTGCAAAAAACACCTCTGTTTTCTTTCAAAAAATTTGATGTGTGCACGTTGCATTTTGGGGCATTTTCTGTCGCGGGCGCTAGGCCTACCCACACGAGTGAGGTATCATTTTTATCGGGACACTTGGGGGAACGCTGGGTTTAAGGAAATTTGTGCCTCCTCTCAGATTCCAGAACTTTCTGCTACAGAAATGTGAGGAACATGTGGTTTTTTTGCCAAATTTTGAGGTTTGCAAAGGATTCTGGGTAACAGAACCTGGTCAGAGCCCCACAAGTCACCCCATCTTGGATTCACCTAGGTCTCAGGTTTTCAAGAATGCACCGGTTTGGTAGGTTTCCCTAGGTGCCGGCTGAGCTAGAGGCCAAAATCTACAGGGAGGCACTTTGCAAAAAACACCCCTGTTTTCTTTCAAAAAATGGGATGTGTCCACGTTGCGATTTGGGGCATTTCCTGTCGCGGGCGCTAGGCCTACCCACACAAGTGAGGTATCATTTTTATCAGGAGACTTGGGGGGAACTCTGGGTGGAAGGAAATGTGTGCCTTCTCTCAGATTCCAGAACTTTCTGCCACAGAAATGTGAGGAACATGTGTTTTTTTAGCCAAATTTTGAGGTTTGCAAAGGATTCTGGGTAACAGAACCTGGTCAGAGCCCCACAAGTCACCCCATCTTGTATTCCCCTAGGTCTCTAGTTTTAAAAAATGCACAGGTTTGGTAGGTTTCCCTAGGTGCCGGCTGAGCTAGAGGCCAAAATCTACAGGTAGGCACTTTGCAAAAAACACCCCTGTTTTCTTTCGAAAAATGGGATGGGTCCACGTTGCGTTTTGGGGCATTTCCTGTCGCGGGCGCTAGGCCTACCCACACAAGTGAGGTATCATTTTTATCGGGAGACTTGGGGGAACGCTGGGTGGAAGGAAATTTGTGCCTCCTCTCAGATTCCAGAACTTTCTGCTACAGAAATGTGAGGAACATGTGTTTTTTTAGCCAAATTTTGAGGTTTGCAAAGGATTCTGGGTAACAGAACCTGGTCAGAGCCCCACAAGTCACCCCATCTTGGATTCACCTAGGTCTCAGGTTTTCAAGAATGCACCGGTTTGGTGGTTTCCCTAGGTGCCGGCTGAGCTAGAGGCCAAAATCTACAGGGAGGCACTTTGCAAAAAACACCTCTGTTTTCTTTCAAAAAATTTGATGTGTCCACGTTGCATTTTGGGGTATTTTCTGTCGCGGGCGCTAGGCCTACCCACACAAGTGAGGTATCATTTTTATCGGGACACTTGGGGGAACGCTGGGTGGAAGGAAATTTGTGCCTCCTCTCAGATTCCAGAACTTTCTGCTATAGAAATGTGAGGAACATGTGTTTTTTTAGCCACATTTTGAGGTTTGCAAAAGATTCTGGATAACAGAACCTGGTCAGAGCCCCACAAGTCACCCCATCTTGGATTCCCCTAGGTCTCAGGTTTTCAAGAATGCAAAGGTTAGGTAGGTTTCCCTAGGTGCCGGGTGAGCTAGAGGCCAAAATCTACAGGTAGGCACTTTGTAAAAAACACCTCTGTTTTCTTTCAAAAAATGGGATGTGTCCACGTTGTGCTTTGGGGCATTTCCTGTCGCAGGTGCTTGGCCTACCCACACAAGTGAGGTATCATTTTTATCGGGAGACTTGCGGGAACGCTGGGTGGAAGGAAATTTGTGCCTCCTCTCAGATTCCAGAACTTTCTGCCACAGAAATGTGAGGAACATGTGTTTTTTTAGCCAAATTTTGAGGTTTGCACAGGATTCTGGGTAACAGAACCTGGTCAGAGCCCCACAAGTCACCCCATGTTGGATTCCCCTAGGTCTCTAGTTTTCAAAAATGCACAGGTTTGGTAGTTTTCCCTAGGTGCCGGCTGAGCTAGAGGCCAAAATCTACAGGTAGGCACTTTGCAAAATACAGCTCTGTTTTCTGTCCAAAAATGGGATGTGTCCACGTTGTGCTTTGGGGCATTTCCTGTCGTAGGTGCTAGGCCTACCCACACAAGTGAGGTATCATTTTTATCGGGAGACTTGGGGGAACACTGGGTGGAACGAAATTTGTGCCTCCTCTCAGATTCCAGAACTTTCTGCCACAGAAATGTGAGGAACATGTGTTTTTTTAGCCAAATTTTGAGGTTTGCAAAGGATTCTGGGTAACAGAACCTGGTCAGAGCCCCACAAGTCACACCATCTTGGATTCCCCTAGGTCTCAGGTTTTCAAGAATGCACAGGTTTGGTAGGTTTCCCTAGGTGCCGGCTGAGCTAGAGGCCAAAATCTACAGGTAGGCACTTTGCAAAATACAGCTCTGTTTTCTGTCCAAAAATGGGATGTGTCCACGTTGTGCTTTGGGGCTTTTACTGTCGCAGGGGCTAGGTCTACCCACACAAGTGAGGTATCATTTTTATCGGGAGACTTGGGGAAACGCTGGGTGGAAGGAAATTTGTGCCTCCTCTCAGATTCCAGAACTTTCTGCCACAGAAATGTGAGGAACATGTGTTTTTTTAGCCATATTTTGAGGTTTGCAAAGGATTCTGGGTAACAGAACCTGGTCAGAGCCCCACAAGTCACACCATCTTGGATTCCCCTAGGTCTCAGGTTTTCAAGAATGCACAGGTTTGGTAGGTTTCCCTAGGTGCCGGCTGAGCTAGAGGCCAAAATCTACAGGTAGGCACTTTGCAAAAAACACCTCTGTTTTCTTTCAAAAAATTTGAGGCGTGCACGTTGCATTTTGGGGCATTTTCTGTCGCGGGCGCTAGGCCTACCCACACAAGTGAGGTATCATTTTTATCGGGAGACTTGGGGGAACGCTGGGTGGAAGGAAATTTGTGCCTCCTCTCAGATTCCAGAACTTTCTGCTACAGAAATGTGAGGAACATGTGTTTTTTTAGCCAAATGTTGAGGTTTGCAAAGGATTCTGGGTAACAGAACCTGGTCAGAGCCCCACAAGTCACCCCATCTTGGATTCCCCTAGGTCTCAGGTTTTCAAGAATGCACAGGTTTGGTAGGTTTCCCTAGGTGCCGGCTGAGCTAGAGGCCAAAATCTACAGGTAGGCACTTTGCAAAATACAGCTCTGTTTTCTGTCCAAAAATGGGATGTGTCCACGTTGTGCTTTGGGGCATTTCCTGTCGCAGGTGCTAGGCCTACCCACACAAGTGAGGTATCATTTTTATCGGGAGACTTGGGGGAACGCTGGGTGGAAGGAAATTTGTGCCTCCTCTCAGATTCCAGAACTTTCTGCCACAGAAATGTGAGGAACATGTGTTTCTTTAGCCAAATTTTGAGGTTTGCAAAGGATTCTGGGTAACAGAACCTGGTCAGAGCCCCACAAGTCACCCCATGTTGGATTCCCCTAGCTCTCTAGTTTTCAAAAATGCACAGGTTTGGTAGGTTTCCCTAGGTGCCGGCTGAGCTAGAGGCCAAAATCTACAGGAAGGCACTTTGCAAAATACAGCTCTGTTTTCTGTCCAAAAATGCGATGTGTCCACTTTGTGCTTTGGGGCTTTTCCTGTCGCAGGTGCTAGGCCTACCCACACAAGTGAGGTATCATTTTTATCGGGAGACTTGGGGAAACGCTGGGTGGAAGGAAATTTGTGCCTCCTCTCAGATTCCAGAACTTTCTGCCACAGAAATGTGAGGAACATGTGTTTTTTTAGCCAAATTTTGAGGTTTGCAAAGGATTCTGGGTAACAGAACCTGGTCAGAGCCCCACAAGTCACCCCATCTTGGATTCCCCTAGGTCTCAGGTTTTCAAGAATGCACAGGATTGGTAGGTTTCCCTAGGTGCCGGCTGAGCTAGAGGCCAAAATCTACAGGTAGGCACTTTGCAAAAAACACCTCTGTTTTCTTTCAAAAAATTTGATGTGTCCACGTTGCATTTTGGGGTATTTTCTGTCGCGGGCGCTAGGCCTACCCACACAAGTGAGGTATCATTTTTATCGGGACACTTGGGGGAACGCTGGGTGGAAGGAAATTTGTGCCTCCTCTCAGATTCCAGAACTTTCTGCTATAGAAATGTGAGGAACATGTGTTTTTTTAGCCAAATTTTGAGGTTTGCAAAGGATTCTGGATAACAGAACCTGGTCAGAGCCCCACAAGTCACCCCATCTTGGATTCCCCTAGGTCTCAGGTTTTCAAGAATGCAAAGGTTAGGTAGGTTTCCCTAGGTGCCGGGTGAGCTAGAGGCCAAAATCTACAGGTAGGCACTTTGTAAAAAACACCTCTGTTTTCTTTCAAAAAATGGGATGTGTCCACGTTGTGCTTTGGGGCATTTCCTGTCGCAGGTGCTTGGCCTACCCACACAAGTGAGGTATCATTTTTATCGGGAGACTTGCGGGAACGCTGGGTGGAAGGAAATTTGTGCCTCCTCTCAGATTCCAGAACTTTCTGCCACAGAAATGTGAGGAACATGTGTTTTTTTAGCCAAATTTTGAGGTTTGCACAGGATTCTGGGTAACAGAACCTGGTCAGAGCCCCACAAGTCACCCCATGTTGGATTCCCCTAGGTCTCTAGTTTTCAAAAATGCACAGGTTTGGTAGTTTTCCCTAGGTGCCGGCTGAGCTAGAGGCCAAAATCTACAGGTAGGCACTTTGCAAAATACAGCTCTGTTTCTGTCCAAAAATGGGATGTGTCCACGTTGTGCTTTGGGGCATTTCCTGTCGTAGGTGCTAGGCCTACCCACACAAGTGAGGTATCATTTTTATCGGGAGACTTGGGGGAACACTGGGTGGAACGAAATTTGTGCCTCCTCTCAGATTCCAGAACTTTCTGCCACAGAAATGTGAGGAACATGTGTTTTTTTAGCCAAATTTTGAGGTTTGCAAAGGATTCTGGGTAACAGAACCTGGTCAGAGCCCCACAAGTCACCCCATCTTGTATTCCCCTAGGTCTCTAGTTTTCAAAAATGCACAGGTTTGGTAGGTTTCCCTAGGTGCCGGCTGAGCTAGAGGCCAAAATCTACAGGTAGGCACTTTGCAAAAAACACCTCTGTTTTCTTTCAAAAAATGGGATGTGTCCACGTTGCGTTTTGGGGCATTTCCTGTCGCGGGCGCTAGGCCTACCCACACAAGTGAGGTATCATTTTTATCAGGAGACTTGGGGGAACTCTGGGTGGAAGGAAATTTGTGGCTCCTCTCTGATTCCAGAACTTTCTGTCACCGAAATGTGAGGAAAATGTGTTTGTTTAGCCAAATTTTGAGGTTTGCAAAGGATTCTGGGTAACAGAACCTGGTCAGAGCCCCACAAGTCACCGCATCTTGTATTTCCCTAGGTCTCTAGTTTTCAAAAATGCACAGGTTTGGTAGGTTTCCCTAGGTGCCGGCTGAGCTAGAGGCCAAAATCTACAGGTAGGCACTTTGCAAAAAACACCCCTGTTTTCTTTCAAAAAATGGGATGTGTCCACGTTGCGTTTTGGGGCATTTCCTGTCGCGGGCGCTAGGCCTACCCACACAAGTGAGGTATCATTTTTATCAGGAGACTTGGGGGAACTCTGGGTGGAAGGAAATTTCTGCCTCCTCTCAGATTCCAGAACTTTCTGCCACAGAAATGTGAGGAACATGTGTTTTTTTTAGCCAAATTTTGAGGTTTGCAAAGGATTCTGGGTAACAGAACCTGGTCAGAGCCCCACAAGTCACCCCATCTTGTATTCCCCTAGGTCTCTAGTTTTCAAAAATGCACAGGTTTGGTAGGTTTCCCTAGGTGCCGGCTGAGCTAGAGGCCAAAATCTACAGGTAGGCACTTTGCAAAAAACACCCCTGTTTTCTTTCAAAAAATGGGATGTGTCCACGTTGCGTTTTGGGGCATTTCCTGTAGCGGGCGCTAGGCCTACCCACACAAGTGAGGTATTATTTTTATCAGGAGACTTGGGGGAACGCTGGGTGAAAGGAAATTTGTGCCTCCTCTCAGATTCCAGAAATTTCTGCCACCGAAATGTGAGGAACATGTGTTTTTCTAGCCAAATTTTGAGGTTTGCAAAGGATTCTGGGTAACAGAACCTGGTCAGAGCCCCACAAGTCACCCCATCTTGGATTCCCCTAGGTCTCTAGTTTTAAAAAATGCACAGGTTTGGTAGGTTTCCCTAGGTGCAGGCTGAGCTAGATGCCAAAATCTACAGGTAGGCACTTTGCAAAAAACACCTCTGTTTTCTTTCAAAAAATGGGATGTGTCCACGTTGCGTTTTGGGGCATTTCCTGTCGCGGGCGCTAGGCTTACCGACACAAGTGAGGTATCATTTTTATCAGGAGACTTGGGGGAACGCTGGGTGGAAGGAAATTTGTGCCTCCTCTCAGATTCCAGAAGTTTCTGCCACAGAAATTTGAGGAACATGTGTTTTTTTAGCCAAATTTTGATGTTTGCAAAGGATTCTGGGTAACGGAACCTGGTCAGAGCCCCACAAGTCACCCCATCTTGGATTCCCCTAGGTCTCAGGTTTTCAAGAATGCACAGGTTTGGTAGGTTTCCCTAGGTGCCGGCTGAGCTAGAGGCCAAAATCTACAGGTAGGCACTTTGCAAAAAACACCTCTGTTTTCTTTAAAAAAATGGGATGTGTCCACGTTGCGTTTTGGGGCATTTCCTGTCGCGGGCGCTAGGCCTATCCACACAAGTGAGGTATCATTTTTATCGGGAGACTTGGGGGAACGCTGGGTGGAAGGAAATTTGTGGCTCCTCTCTGATTCCAGAACTTTCTGTCACCGAAATGTGATGAAAATGTGTTTGTTTAGCCAAATTTTGAGGTTTGCAAAGGATTCTGGGTAACAGAACCTGGTCAGAGCCCCACAAGTCACACCATCTTGGATTCCCCTAGGTCTCAGGTTTTCAAGAATGCACAGGTTTGGTAGGTTTCACTAGGTGCAGGCTGAGCTAGAGGCCAAAATCTACAGGTAGGCACTTTGCAAAAAACACCTCTGTTTTCTTTCAAAAAATTTGATGTGTGCACGTTGCATTTTGGGGCATTTTCTGTCGCGGGCGCTAGGCCTACCCACACGAGTGAGGTATCATTTTTATCGGGACACTTGGGGGAACGCTGGGTTTAAGGAAATTTGTGCCTCCTCTCAGATTCCAGAACTTTCTGCTACAGAAATGTGAGGAACATGTGTTTTTTTTGCCAAATTTTGCGGTTTGCAAAGGATTCTGGGTAACAGAACCTGGTCAGAGCCCCACAAGTCACCCCATCTTGGATTCACCTAGGTCTCAGGTTTTCAAGAATGCACCGGTTTGGTGGTTTCCCTAGGTGCCGGCTGAGCTAGAGGCCAAAATCTACAGGGAGGCACTTTGCAAAAAACACCCCTGTTTTCTTTCAAAAAATGGGATGTGTCCACGTTGCGATTTGGGGCATTTCCTGTCGCGGGCGCTAGGCCTACCCACACAAGTGAGGTATCATTTTTATCAGGAGACTTGGGGGAACTCTGGGTGGAAGGAAATTTGTGCCTTCTCTCAGATTCCAGAACTTTCTGCCACAGAAATGTGAGGAACATGTGTTTTTTTAGCCATATTTTGAGGTTTGCAATGGATTCTGGGTAACAGAACCTGGTCAGAGCCCCACAAGTCACACCATCTTGGATTCACCTAGGTCTCAGGTTTTCAAGAATGCACAGGTTTGGTAGGTTTCACTAGGTGCAGGCTGAGCTAGAGGCCAAAATCTACAGATAGGCACTTTGCAAAAAACACCTCTGTTTTCTTTCAAAAAATTTGATGTGTGCACGTTGCATTTTGGGGCATTTTCTGTCGCGGGCGCTAGGCCTACCCACACGAGTGAGGTATCATTTTTATCGGGACACTTGGGGGAACGCTGGGTTTAAGGAAATTTGTGCCTCCTCTCAGATTCCAGAACTTTCTGCTACAGAAATGTGAGGAACATGTGGTTTTTTTGCCAAATTTTGAGGTTTGCAAAGGATTCTGGGTAACAGAACCTGGTCAGAGCCCCACAAGTCACCCCATCTTGGATTCACCTAGGTCTCAGGTTTTCAAGAATGCACCGGTTTGGTAGGTTTCCCTAGGTGCCGGCTGAGCTAGAGGCCAAAATCTACAGGGAGGCACTTTGCAAAAAACACCCCTGTTTTCTTTCAAAAAATGGGATGTGTCCACGTTGCGATTTGGGGCATTTCCTGTCGCGGGCGCTAGGCCTACCCACACAAGTGAGGTATCATTTTTACCAGGAGACTTGGGGGAACTCTGGGTGGAAGGAAATTTGTGCCTTCTCTCAGATTCCAGAACTTTCTGCCACAGAAATGTGAGGAACATGTGTTTTTTTAGCCAAATTTTGAGGTTTGCAAAGGATTCTGGGTAACAGAACCTGGTCAGAGCCCCACAAGTCACCCCATCTTGTATTCCCCTAGGTCTCTAGTTTTAAAAAATGCACAGGTTTGGTAGGTTTCCCTAGGTGCCGGCTGAGCTAGAGGCCAAAATCTACAGGTAGGCACTTTGCAAAAAACACCCCTGTTTTCTTTCGAAAAATGGGATGGGTCCACGTTGCGTTTTGGGGCATTTCCTGTCGCGGGCGCTAGGCCTACCCACACAAGTGAGGTATCATTTTTATCGGGAGACTTGGGGGAACGCTGGGTGGAAGGAAATTTGTGCCTCCTCTCAGATTCCAGAACTTTCTGCTACAGAAATGTGAGGAACATGTGTTTTTTTTAGCCAAATTTTGAGGTTTGCAAAGGATTCTGGGTAAAAGAACCTGGTCAGAGCCCCACAAGTCACCCCATCTTGGATTCACCTAGGTCTCAGGTTTTCAAGAATGCACCGGTTTGGTGGTTTCCCTAGGTGCCGGCTGAGCTAGAGGCCAAAATCTACAGGGAGGCACTTTGCAAAAAACACCTCTGTTTTCTTTCAAAAAATTTGATGTGTCCACGTTGCATTTTGGGGTATTTTCTGTCGCGGGCGCTAGGCCTACCCACACAAGTGAGGTATCATTTTTATCGGGACACTTGGGGGAACGCTGGGTGGAAGGAAATTTGTGCCTCCTCTCAGATTCCAGAACTTTCTGCTATAGAAATGTGAGGAACATGTGTTTTTTTAGCCAAATTTTGAGGTTTGCAAAGGATTCTGGATAACAGAACCTGGTCAGAGCCCCACAAGTCACCCCATCTTGGATTCCCCTAGGTCTCAGGTTTTCAAGAATGCAAAGGTTAGGTAGGTTTCCCTAGGTGCCGGGTGAGCTAGAGGCCAAAATCTACAGGTAGGCACTTTGTAAAAAACACCTCTGTTTTCTTTCAAAAAATGGGATGTGTCCACGTTGTGCTTTGGGGCATTTCCTGTCGCAGGTGCTTGGCCTACCCACACAAGTGAGGTATCATTTTTATCGGGAGACTTGCGGGAACGCTGGGTGGAAGGAAATTTGTGCCTCCTCTCAGATTCCAGAACTTTCTGCCACAGAAATGTGAGGAACATGTGTTTTTTTAGCCAAATTTTGAGGTTTGCACAGGATTCTGGGTAACAGAACCTGGTCAGAGCCCCACAAGTCACCCCATGTTGGATTCCCCCTAGGTCTCTAGTTTTCAAAAATGCACAGGTTTGGTAGTTTTCCCTAGGTGCCGGCTGAGCTAGAGGCCAAAATCTACAGGTAGGCACTTTGCAAAATACAGCTCTGTTTTCTGTCCAAAAATGGGATGTGTCCACGTTGTGCTTTGGGGCATTTCCTGTCGTAGGTGCTATGCCTACCCACACAAGTGAGGTATCATTTTTATCGGGAGACTTGGGGGAACACTGGGTGGAACGAAATTTGTGCCTCCTCTCAGATTCCAGAACTTTCTGCCACAGAAATGTGAGGAACATGTGTTTTTTTAGCCAAATTTTGAGGTTTGCAAAGGATTCTGGGTAACAGAACCTGGTCAGAGCCCCACAAGTCACCCCATCTTGTATTCCCCTAGGTCTCTAGTTTTCAAAAATGCACAGGTTTGGTAGGTTTCCCTAGGTGCCGGCTGAGCTAGAGGCCAAAATCTACAGGTAGGCACTTTGCAAAAAACACCTCTGTTTTCTTTCAAAAAATGGGATGTGTCCACGTTGCGTTTTGGGGCATTTCCTGTCGCGGGCGCTAGGCCTACCCACACAAGTGAGGTATCATTTTTATCAGGAGACTTGGGGGAACTCTGGGTGGAAGGAAATTTGTGGCTCCTCTCTGATTCCAGAACTTTCTGTCACCGAAATGTGAGGAAAATGTGTTTGTTTAGCAAAATTTTGAGGTTTGCAAAGGATTCTGGGTAACAGAACCTGGTCAGAGCCCCCACAAGTCACCGCATCTTGTATTCCCCTAGGTCTCTAGTTTTCAAAAATGCACAGGTTTGGTAGGTTTCCCTAGGTGCCGGCTGAGCTAGAGGCCAAAATCTACAGGTAGGCACTTTGCAAAAAACACCCCTGTTTTCTTTCAAAAAATGGGATGTGTCCACGTTGCGTTTTTGGGGCATTTCCTGTCGCGGGCGCTAGGCCTACCCACACAAGTGAGGTATCATTTTTATCAGGAGACTTGGGGGAACTCTGGGTGGAAGGAAATTTCTGCCTCCTCTCAGATTCCAGAACTTTCTGCCACAGAAATGTGAGGAACATGTGTTTTTTTAGCCAAATTTTGAGGTTTGCAAAGGATTCTGGGTAACAGAACCTGGTCAGAGCCCCACAAGTCACCCCATCTTGTATTCCCCTAGGTCTCTAGTTTTCAAAAATGCACAGGTTTGGTAGGTTTCCCTAGGTGCCGGCTGAGCTAGAGGCCAAAATCTACAGGTAGGCACTTTGCAAAAAACACCCCTGTTTTCTTTCAAAAAATGGGATGTGTCCACGTTGCGTTTTGGGGCATTTCCTGTAGCGGGCGCTAGGCCTACCCACACAAGTGAGGTATTATTTTTATCAGGAGACTTGGGGGAACGCTGGGTGAAAGGAAATTTGTGCCTCCTCTCAGATTCCAGAAATTTCTGCCACCGAAATGTGAGGAACATGTGTTTTTTTTAGCCAAATTTTGAGGTTTGCAAAGGATTCTGGGTAACAGAACCTGGTCAGAGCCCCACAAGTCACCCCATCTTGGATTCCCCTAGGTCTCTAGTTTTAAAAAATGCACAGGTTTGGTAGGTTTCCCTAGGTGCAGGCTGAGCTAGATGCCAAAATCTACAGGTAGGCACTTTGCAAAAAACACCTCTGTTTTCTTTCAAAAAATGGGATGTGTCCACGTTGCGTTTTGGGGCATTTCCTGTCGCGGGCGCTAGGCTTACCGACACAAGTGAGGTATCATTTTTATCAGGAGACTTGGGGGAACGCTGGGTGGAAGGAAATTTGTGCCTCCTCTCAGATTCCAGAAGTTTCTGCCACAGAAATTTGAGGAACATGTGTTTTTTTAGCCAAATTTTGATGTTTGCAAAGGATTCTGGGTAACGGAACCTGGTCAGAGCCCCACAAGTCACCCCATCTTGGTTTCCCCTAGGTCTCAGGTTTTCAAGAATGCACAGGTTTGGTAGGTTTCCCTAGGTGCCGGCTGAGCTAGAGGCCAAAATCTACAGGTAGGCACTTTGCAAAAAACACCTCTGTTTTCTTTCAAAAAATGGGATGTGTCCACGTTGCGTTTTGGGGCATTTCCTGTCGCGGGCGCTAGGCCTATCCACACAAGTGAGGTATCATTTTTATCGGGAGACTTGGGGGAACGCTGGGTGGAAGGAAATTTGTGGCTCCTCTCTGATTCCAGAACTTTCTGTCACCGAAATGTGATGAAAATGTGTTTGTTTAGCCAAATTTTGAGGTTTGCAAAGGATTCTGGGTAACAGAACCTGGTCAGAGCCCCACAACACACCATCTTGGATTCCCCTAGGTCTCAGGTTTTCAAGAATGCACAGGTTTGGTAGGTTTCACTAGGTGCAGGCTGAGCTAGAGGCCAAAATCTACAGGTAGGCACTTTGCAAAAAACACCTCTGTTTTCTTTCAAAAAATTTGATGTGTGCACGTTGCATTTTGGGGCATTTTCTGTCGCGGGCGCTAGGCCTACCCACACGAGTGAGGTATCATTTTTATCGGGACACTTGGGGGAACGCTGGGTTTAAGGAAATTTGTGCCTCCTCTCAGATTCCAGAACTTTCTGCTACAGAAATGTGAGGAACATGTGTTTTTTTTGCCAAATTTTGCGGTTTGCAAAGGATTCTGGGTAACAGAACCTGGTCAAAGCCCCACAAGTCACCCCATCTTGGATTCACCTAGGTCTCAGGTTTTCAAGAATGCACCGGTTTGGTGGTTTCCCTAGGTGCCGGCTGAGCTAGAGGCCAAAATCTACAGGGAGGCACTTTGCAAAAAACACCCCTGTTTTCTTTCAAAAAATGGGATGTGTCCACGTTGCGATTTGGGGCATTTCCTGTCGCGGGCGCTAGGCCTACCCACACAAGTGAGGTATCATTTTTATCAGGAGACTTGGGGGAACTCTGGGTGGAAGGAAATTTGTGCCTTCTCTCAGATTCCAGAACTTTCTGCCACAGAAATGTGAGGAACATGTGTTTTTTTAGCCATATTTTGAGGTTTGCAATGGATTCTGGGTAACAGAACCTGGTCAGAGCCCCACAAGTCACACCATCTTGGATTCACCTAGGTCTCAGGTTTTCAAGAATGCACAGGTTTGGTAGGTTTCACTAGGTGCAGGCTGAGCTAGAGGCCAAAATCTACAGGTAGGCACTTTGCAAAAAACACCTCTGTTTTCTTTCAAAAAATTTGATGTGTGCACGTTGCATTTTGGGGCATTTTCTGTCGCGGGCGCTAGGCCTACCCACACGAGTGAGGTATCATTTTTATCGGGACACTTGGGGGAACGCTGGGTTTAAGGAAATTTGTGCCTCCTCTCAGATTCCAGAACTTTCTGCCACAGAAATGTGAGGAACATGTGTTTTTTTAGCCAAATTTTGAGGTTTGCAAAGGATTCTGGGTAACAGAACCTGGTCAGAGCCCCACAAGTCACCCCATCTTGTATTCCCCTAGGTCTCTAGTTTTCAAAAATGCACAGGTTTGGTAGGTTTCCCTAGGTGCCGGCTGAGCTAGAGGCCAAAATCTACAGGTAGGCACTTTGCAAAAAACACCTCTGTTTTCTTTCAAAAAATGGGATGTGTCCACGTTGCGTTTTGGGGCATTTCCTGTCGCGGGCGCTAGGCCTACCCACACAAGTGAGGTATCATTTTTATCAGGAGACTTGGGGGAACTCTGGGTGGAAGGAAATTTGTGGCTCCTCTCTGATTCCAGAACTTTCTGTCACCGAAATGTGAGGAAAATGTGTTTGTTTAGCAAAATTTTGAGGTTTGCAAAGGATTCTGGGTAACAGAACCTGGTCAGAGCCCCACAAGTCACCGCATCTTGTATTCCCCTAGGTCTCTAGTTTTCAAAAATGCACAGGTTTGGTAGGTTTCCCTAGGTGCCGGCTGAGCTAGAGGCCAAAATCTACAGGTAGGCACTTTGCAAAAAACACCCCTGTTTTCTTTCAAAAAATGGGATGTGTCCACGTTGCGTTTTGGGGCATTTCCTGTCGCGGGCGCTAGGCCTACCCACACAAGTGAGGTATCATTTTTATCAGGAGACTTGGGGGAACTCTGGGTGGAAGGAAATTTCTGCCTCCTCTCAGATTCCAGAACTTTCTGCCACAGAAATGTGAGGAACATGTGTTTTTTTAGCCAAATTTTGAGGTTTGCAAAGGATTCTGGGTAACAGAACCTGGTCAGAGCCCCACAAGTCACCCCATCTTGTATTCCCCTAGGTCTCTAGTTTTCAAAAATGCACAGGTTTGGTAGGTTTCCCTAGGTGCCGGCTGAGCTAGAGGCCAAAATCTACAGGTAGGCACTTTGCAAAAAACACCCCTGTTTTCTTTCAAAAAATGGGATGTGTCCACGTTGCGTTTTGGGGCATTTCCTGTCGCGGGCGCTAGGCCTACCCACACAAGTGAGGTATCATTTTTATCAGGAGACTTGGGGGAACTCTGGGTGGAAGGAAATTTGTGGCTCCTCTCTGATTCCAGAACTTTCTGTCACCGAAATGTGAGGAAAATGTGTTTGTTTAGCAAAATTTTGAGGTTTGCAAAGGATTCTGGGTAACAGAACCTGGTCAGAGCCCCACAAGTCACCGCATCTTGTATTCCCCTAGGTCTCTAGTTTTCAAAAATGCACAGGTTTGGTAGGTTTCCCTAGGTGCCGGCTGAGCTAGAGGCCAAAATCTACAGGTAGGCACTTTGCAAAAAACACCCCTGTTTTCTTTCAAAAAATGGGATGTGTCCACGTTGCGTTTTGGGGCATTTCCTGTCGCGGGCGCTAGGCCTACCCACACAAGTGAGGTATCATTTTTATCAGGAGACTTGGGGGAACTCTGGGTGGAAGGAAATTTCTGCCTCCTCTCAGATTCCAGAACTTTCTGCCACAGAAATGTGAGGAACATGTGTTTTTTTAGCCAAATTTTGAGGTTTGCAAAGGATTCTGGGTAACAGAACCTGGTCAGAGCCCCACAAGTCACCCCATCTTGTATTCCCCTAGGTCTCTAGTTTTCAAAAATGCACAGGTTTGGTAGGTTTCCCTAGGTGCCGGCTGAGCTAGAGGCCAAAATCTACAGGTAGGCACTTTGCAAAAAACACCCCTGTTTTCTTTCAAAAAATGGGATGTGTCCACGTTGCGTTTTGGGGCATTTCCTGTAGCGGGCGCTAGGCCTACCCACACAAGTGAGGTATTATTTTTATCAGGAGACTTGGGGGAACGCTGGGTGAAAGGAAATTTGTGCCTCCTCTCAGATTCCAGAAATTTCTGCCACCGAAATGTGAGGAACATGTGTTTTTTTAGCCAAATTTTGAGGTTTGCAAAGGATTCTGGGTAACAGAACCTGGTCAGAGCCCCACAAGTCACCCCATCTTGGATTCCCCTAGGTCTCTAGTTTTAAAAAATGCACAGGTTTGGTAGGTTTCCCTAGGTGCAGGATGAGCTAGATGCCAAAATCTACAGGTAGGCACTTTGCAAAAAACACCTCTGTTTTCTTTCAAAAAATGGGATGTGTCCACGTTGCGTTTTGGGGCATTTCCTGTCGCGGGCGCTAGGCTTACCGACACAAGTGAGGTATCATTTTTATCAGGAGACTTGGGGGAACGCTGGGTGGAAGGAAATTTGTGCCTCCTCTCAGATTCCAGAAGTTTCTGCCACAGAAATTTGAGGAACATGTGTTTTTTTAGCCAAATTTTGATGTTTGCAAAGGATTCTGGGTAACGGAACCTGGTCAGAGCCCCACAACTCACCCCATCTTGGATTCCCCTAGGTCTCAGGTTTTCAAGAATGCACAGGTTTGGTAGGTTTCCCTAGGTGCCGGCTGAGCTAGAGGCCAAAATCTACAGGTAGGCACTTTGCAAAAAACACCTCTGTTTTCTTTCAAAAAATGGGATGTGTCCACGTTGCGTTTTGGGGCATTTCCTGTCGCGGGCGCTAGGCCTATCCACACAAGTGAGGTATCATTTTTATCGGGAGACTTGGGGGAACGCTGGGTGGAAGGAAATTTGTGGCTCCTCTCTGATTCCAGAACTTTCTGTCACCGAAATGTGATGAAAATGTGTTTGTTTAGCCAAATTTTGAGGTTTGCAAAGGATTCTGGGTAACAGAACCTGGTCAGAGCCCCACAAGTCACACCATCTTGGATTCCCCTAGGTCTCAGGTTTTCAAGAATGCACAGGTTTGGTAGGTTTCACTAGGTGCAGGCTGAGCTAGAGGCCAAAATCTACAGGTAGGCACTTTGCAAAAAACACCTCTGTTTTCTTTCAAAAAATTTGATGTGTGCACGTTGCATTTTGGGGCATTTTCTGTCGCGGGCGCTAGGCCTACCCACACGAGTGAGGTATCATTTTTATCGGGACACTTGGGGGAACGCTGGGTTTAAGGAAATTTGTGCCTCCTCTCAGATTCCAGAACTTTCTGCTACAGAAATGTGAGGAACATGTGTTTTTTTTGCCAAATTTTGCGGTTTGCAAAGGATTCTGGGTAACAGAACCTGGTCAAAGCCCCACAAGTCACCCCATCTTGGATTCACCTAGGTCTCAGGTTTTCAAGAATGCACCGGTTTGGTGGTTTCCCTAGGTGCCGGCTGAGCTAGAGGCCAAAATCTACAGGGAGGCACTTTGCAAAAAACATCCCTGTTTTCTTTCAAAAAATGGGATGTGTCCACGTTGCGATTTGGGGCATTTCCTGTCGCGGGCGCTAGGCCTACCCACACAAGTGAGGTATCATTTTTATCAGGAGACTTGGGGGAACTCTGGGTGGAAGGAAATTTGTGCCTTCTCTCAGATTCCAGAACTTTCTGCCACAGAAATGTGAGGAACATGTGTTTTTTTAGCCATATTTTGAGGTTTGCAATGGATTCTGGGTAACAGAACCTGGTCAGAGCCCCACAAGTCACACCATCTTGGATTCACCTAGGTCTCAGGTTTTCAAGAATGCACAGGTTTGGTAGGTTTCACTAGGTGCAGGCTGAGCTAGAGGCCAAAATCTACAGGTAGGCACTTTGCAAAAAACACCTCTGTTTTCTTTCAAAAAATTTGATGTGTGCACGTTGCATTTTGGGGCATTTTCTGTCGCGGGCGCTAGGCCTACCCACACGAGTGAGGTATCATTTTTATCGGGACACTTGGGGGAACGCTGGGTTTAAGGAAATTTGTGCCTCCTCTCAGATTCCAGAACTTTCTGCCACAGAAATGTGAGGAACATGTGTTTTTTTAGCCAAATTTTGAGGTTTGCAAAGGATTCTGGGTAACAGAACCTGGTCAGAGCCCCACAAGTCACCCCATCTTGTATTCCCCTAGGTCTCTAGTTTTCAAAAATGCACAGGTTTGGTAGGTTTCCCTAGGTGCCGGCTGAGCTAGAGGCCAAAATCTACAGGTAGGCACTTTGCAAAAAACACCTCTGTTTTCTTTCAAAAAATGGGATGTGTCCACGTTGCGTTTTGGGGCATTTCCTGTCGCGGGCGCTAGGCCTACCCACACAAGTGAGGTATCATTTTTATCAGGAGACTTGGGGGAACTCTGGGTGGAAGGAAATTTCTGCCTCCTCTCAGATTCCAGAACTTTCTGCCACAGAAATGTGAGGAACATGTGTTTTTTTAGCCAAATTTTGAGGTTTGCAAAGGATTCTGGGTAACAGAACCTGGTCAGAGCCCCACAAGTCACCCCATCTTGTATTCCCCTAGGTCTCTAGTTTTCAAAAATGCACAGGTTTGGTAGGTTTCCCTAGGTGCCGGCTGAGCTAGAGGCCAAAATCTACAGGTAGGCACTTTGCAAAAAACACCCCTGTTTTCTTTCAAAAAATGGGATGTGTCCACGTTGCGTTTTGGGGCATTTCCTGTAGCGGGCGCTAGGCCTACCCACACAAGTGAGGTATTATTTTTATCAGGAGACTTGGGGGAACGCTGGGTGAAAGGAAATTTGTGCCTCCTCTCAGATTCCAGAAATTTCTGCCACCGAAATGTGAGGAACATGTGTTTTTTTAGCCAAATTTTGAGGTTTGCAAAGGATTCTGGGTAACAGAACCTGGTCAGAGCCCCACAAGTCACCCCATCTTGGATTCCCCTAGGTCTCTAGTTTTAAAAAATGCACAGGTTTGGTAGGTTTCCCTAGGTGCAGGCTGAGCTAGATGCCAAAATCTACAGGTAGGCACTTTGCAAAAAACACCTCTGTTTTCTTTCAAAAAATGGGATGTGTCCACGTTGCGTTTTGGGGCATTTCCTGTCGCGGGCGCTAGGCTTACCGACACAAGTGAGGTATCATTTTTATCAGGAGACTTGGGGGAACGCTGGGTGGAAGGAAATTTGTGCCTCCTCTCAGATTCCAGAAGTTTCTGCCACAGAAATTTGAGGAACATGTGTTTTTTTAGCCAAATTTTGATGTTTGCAAAGGATTCTGGGTAACGGAACCTGGTCAGAGCCCCACAAGTCACCCCATCTTGGATTCCCCTAGGTCTCAGGTTTTCAAGAATGCACAGGTTTGGTAGGTTTCCCTAGGTGCCGGCTGAGCTAGAGGCCAAAATCTACAGGTAGGCACTTTGCAAAAAACACCTCTGTTTTCTTTAAAAAAATGGGATGTGTCCACGTTGCGTTTTGGGGCATTTCCTGTCGCGGGCGCTAGGCCTATCCACACAAGTGAGGTATCATTTTTATCGGGAGACTTGGGGGAACGCTGGGTGGAAGGAAATTTGTGGCTCCTCTCTGATTCCAGAACTTTCTGTCACCGAAATGTGATGAAAATGTGTTTGTTTAGCCAAATTTTGAGGTTTGCAAAGGATTCTGGGTAACAGAACCTGGTCAGAGCCCCACAAGTCACACCATCTTGGATTCCCCTAGGTCTCAGGTTTTCAAGAATGCACAGGTTTGGTAGGTTTCACTAGGTGCAGGCTGAGCTAGAGGCCAAAATCTACAGGTAGGCACTTTGCAAAAAACACCTCTGTTTTCTTTCAAAAAATTTGATGTGTGCACGTTGCATTTTGGGGCATTTTCTGTCGCGGGCGCTAGGCCTACCCACACGAGTGAGGTATCATTTTTATCGGGACACTTGGGGGAACGCTGGGTTTAAGGAAATTTGTGCCTCCTCTCAGATTCCAGAACTTTCTGCTACAGAAATGTGAGGAACATGTGTTTTTTTTGCCAAATTTTGCGGTTTGCAAAGGATTCTGGGTAACAGAACCTGGTCAAAGCCCCACAAGTCACCCCATCTTGGATTCACCTAGGTCTCAGGTTTTCAAGAATGCACCGGTTTGGTGGTTTCCCTAGGTGCCGGCTGAGCTAGAGGCCAAAATCTACAGGGAGGCACTTTGCAAAAAACACCCCTGTTTTCTTTCAAAAAATGGGATGTGTCCACGTTGCGATTTGGGGCATTTCCTGTCGCGGGCGCTAGGCCTACCCACACAAGTGAGGTATCATTTTTATCAGGAGACTTGGGGGAACTCTGGGTGGAAGGAAATTTGTGCCTTCTCTCAGATTCCAGAACTTTCTGCCACAGAAATGTGAGGAACATGTGTTTTTTTAGCCATATTTTGAGGTTTGCAATGGATTCTGGGTAACAGAACCTGGTCAGAGCCCCACAAGTCACACCATCTTGGATTCACCTAGGTCTCAGGTTTTCAAGAATGCACAGGTTTGGTAGGTTTCACTAGGTGCAGGCTGAGCTAGAGGCCAAAATCTACAGGTAGGCACTTTGCAAAAAACACCTCTGTTTTCTTTCAAAAAATTTGATGTGTGCACGTTGCATTTTGGGGCATTTTCTGTCGCGGGCGCTAGGCCTACCCACACGAGTGAGGTATCATTTTTATCGGGACACTTGGGGGAACGCTGGGTTTAAGGAAATTTGTGCCTCCTCTCAGATTCCAGAACTTTCTGCTACAGAAATGTGAGGAACATGTGTTTTTTTTTGCCAAATTTTGAGGTTTGCAAAGGATTCTGGGTAACAGAACCTGGTCAGAGCCCCACAAGTCACCCCATCTTGGATTCACCTAGGTCTCAGGTTTTCAAGAATGCACCGGTTTGGTAGGTTTCCCTAGGTGCCGGCTGAGCTAGAGGCCAAAATCTACAGGGAGGCACTTTGCAAAAAACACCCCTGTTTTCTTTCAAAAAATGGGATGTGTCCACGTTGCGATTTGGGGCATTTCCTGTCGCGGGCGCTAGGCCTACCCACACAAGTGAGGTATCATTTTTATCAGGAGACTTGGGGGAACTCTGGGTGGAAGGAAATTTGTGCCTTCTCTCAGATTCCAGAACTTTCTGCCACAGAAATGTGAGGAACATGTGTTTTTTTAGCCAAATTTTGAGGTTTGCAAAGGATTCTGGGTAACAGAACCTGGTCAGAGCCCCACAAGTCACCCCATCTTGTATTCCCCTAGGTCTCTAGTTTTAAAAAATGCACAGGTTTGGTAGGTTTCCCTAGGTGCCGGCTGAGCTAGAGGCCAAAATCTACAGGTAGGCACTTTGCAAAAAACACCCCTGTTTTCTTTCGAAAAATGGGATGGGTCCACGTTGCGTTTTGGGGCATTTCCTGTCGCGGGCGCTAGGCCTACCCACACAAGTGAGGTATCATTTTTATCGGGAGACTTGGGGGAACGCTGGTTGGAAGGAAATTTGTGCCTCCTCTCAGATTCCAGAACTTTCTGCTACAGAAATGTGAGGAACATGTGTTTTTTTAGCCAAATTTTGAGGTTTGCAAAGGATTCTGGGTAACAGAACTTGGTCAGAGCCCCACAAGTCACCCCATCTTGGATTCACCTAGGTCTCAGGTTTTCAAGAATGCACCGGTTTGGTGGTTTCCCTAGGTGCCGGCTGAGCTAGAGGCCAAAATCTACAGGGAGGCTCTTTGCAAAAAACACCCCTGTTTTCTTTCAAAAAATGGGATGTGTCCACGTTGCGATTTGGGGCATTTCCTGTCGCGGGCGCTAGGCCTACCCACACAAGTGAGGTATCATTTTTATCGGGAGACTTGGGGGAACTCTGTGTGGAAGGAAATGTGTGCCTCCTCTCAGATTCCAGAACTTTCTGCCACAGAAATGTGAGGAACATGTGTTTTTTTAGCCAAATTTTGAGGTTTGCAAAGGATTCTGGGTAACAGAACCTGGTCAGAGCCCCACAAGTCACCCCATCTTGGATTCCCCTAGGTCTCTAGTTTTAAAAAATGCACAGGTTTGGTAGGTTTCCCTAGGTGCCGGCTCAGCTAGAGGCCAAAATCTACAGGTAGGCACTTTGCAAAAAACACCTCTGTTTTCTTTCAAAAAATGGGATGTGTCCACGTTGTGCTTTGGGGCATTTCCTGTCGCGGGCGCTAGTCCTACCGACACAAGTGAGGTATCATTTTTATCGGGAGACTTGGGGGAACGCTGGGTGGAAGGAAATTTGTGCCTCCTCTCAGATTCCAGAACTTTCTTCCACAGAAATGTGAGGAACATGTGTTTTTTTAGCCACATTTTGATGTTTGCAAAGGATTCTGGGTAGCAGAACCTGGTCAGAGCCCCACAAGTCACCCCATGTTGGATTCCCCTAGGTCTCGATTTTAAAAAATGCACAGGTTTGGTAGGTTTCCCTAGGTGCCGGCTGAGCTAGAGGCCAAAATCTACAGGTAGGCACTTTGCAAAATACAGCTCTGTTTCTGTCCAAAAATTGGATGTGTCCACGTTGTGCTTTGGGGCATTTCCTGTCGCGGGCGCTAGGCCTACCGACACAAGTGAGGTATCATTTTTATCGGGAGACTTGGGGGAACGCTGGGTGGAAGGAAATTTGTGCCTCCTCTCAGATTCCAGAACTTTCTGCGACAGAAATGTGAGGAACATGTGTTTTTTTAGCCAAATTTTGATGTTTGCAAAGGATTCTGGGTAACAGAACCTGGTCAGAGCCCCACAAGTCACCCCATGTTGGATTCTCCTAGGTCTCTAGTTTTAAAAAATGCACAGGTTTGGTAGGTTTCCCTAGGTGCCGGCTGAGCTAGAGGCCAAAACCTACAGGTAGGCACTTTGCAAAATACAGCTCTGTTTTCTGTCCAAAAATGGGATGTGTCCACTTTGTGCTTTGGGGCATTTCCTGTCGCAGGCGCTAGGCCTACCCACACAAGTGAGGTATCATTTTTATCGGGAGACTTGGGGGAACGCTGGGTGGAAGGAAATTTGTGCCTCCTCTCAGATTCCAGAACTTTCTGCCACAGAAATGTGAAGAACATGTGTTTTTTTAGCCAACTTTTGAGGTTTTCAAAGGATTCTGGGTAACAGAACCTGGTCAGAACCCCACAAGTCACCCCATCTTGGATTCCCCTAGGTCTCTAGTTTTCAAAAATGCACAGGTTTGGTAGGTTTCCCTAGGTGCCGGCTGAGCTAGAGGCCAAAATCTACAGGTAGGCACTTTGCAAAAAACACCCCTGTTTTCTTTCAAAAAATGTGATGTGTGCACGTTGCATTTTGGGGCATTTCCTGTCGCGGGCGCTAGGCCTACCCACACAAGTGAGGTATCATTTTTATCGGGAGACTTGGGGGAACTCTGGGTGGAAGGAAATTTGTGCCTCCTCTCAGATTCCAGAACTTTCTGCCACAGAAATGTGAGGAACATGTGTTTTTTTAGCCAAATTTTGAGGTTTGCAAAGGATTCTGGGTAACAGAACCTGGTCAAAGCCCCACAAGTCACCCCATCTTGTATTCCCCTAGGTCTCTAGTTTTCAAAAATGCACAGGTTTGGTAGGTTTCCCTAGGTGCCGGCTGAGCTAGAGGCCAAAATCTACAGGTAGGCACTTTGCAAAAAACACCCCTGTTTTCTTTAAAAAAATGGGATGTGTCCACGTTGCGTTTTGGGGCATTTCCTGTCGCTGGCGCTAGGCCTACCCACACAAGTGAGGTATCATTTTTATCAGGAGACTTGGGGGAACGCTGGGTGGAAGGAAATTTGGGCCTCCTCTCAGATTCCAGAACTTTCTGCCACAGAAATGTGAGGAACATGTGTTTTTTTTGCCAAATTTTGAGGTTTGCAAAGGATTCTGGGTAACAGAACCTGGTCAGAGCCCCACAAGTCACCCCATCTTGGATTCCCCTAGGTCTCTAGTTTTAAAAAATGCACAGGTTTGGTAGGTTTCCCTAGGTGCCGGCTGAGCTAGAGGCCAAAATCTACAGGTAGGCACTTTGCAAAAAACACCTCTGTTTTCTTTAAAAAAAATGGGATGTGTCCACGTTGCGTTTTGGGGCATTTCCTGTCGCGGGCGCTAGGCCTACCCACACAAGTGAGTATCATTTCTATCGGGAGACTTGGGGGAACGCTGGGTGGAAGGAAATTTGTGGCTCCTCTCTGATTCCAGAACTTTCTGTCACTGAAATGTGAGGAAAATGTGTTTGTTTAGCCAAATTTTGAGGTTTGCAAAGGATTCTGGGTAACAGAACCTGGTCAGAGCCCCACAAGTCACCCCATCTTGTATTCCCCTAGGTCTCTAGTTTTTAAAAATGCACAGGTTTGGTAGGTTTCCCTAGGTGCCGGCTGAGCTAGAGGCCAAAATCTACAGGTAGGCACTTTGCAAAAAACACCCCTGTTTTCTTTCAAAAAATGGGATGTGTCCACGTTGCGTTTTGGGGCATTTCCTGTCGCGGGCGCTAGGCCTACCCACACAAGTGAGGTATCATTTTTATCAGGAGACTTGGGGGAACTCTGGGTGGAAGGAAATTTGTGCCTCCACTCATATTGCAGAATTTTCTGCCACAGAAATGTGAGGAACATGTTTTTTTTTAGCCAAATTTTGAGGTTTGCAAAGGATTCTGGGTAACAGAACCTGGTCAGAGCCCCACAAGTCACCCCATCTTGTATTCCCCTAGGTCTCTAGTTTTCAAAAATGCACAGGTTTGGTAGGTTTCCCTAGGTGCCGGCTGAGCTAGAGGCCAAAATCTACAGGTAGGCACATTGCAAAATACAGCTCTGTTTTCTGTCCAAAAATTGGATGTGTCCACGTTGTGCTTTGGGGCATTTCCTGTCGCGGGCGCTAAGCCTACCGACACAAGTGAGGTATCATTTTTATCGGGAGACTTGAGGGAACGCTGGGTGGAAGGAAATTTGTGCCTCCTCTCAGATTCCAGAACTTTCTGCCACAGAAATGTGAGGAACATGTGTTTTTTTAGCCAAATTTTGATGTTTGCAAAGGATTCTGGGTAACAGAACCTGGTCAGAGCCCCACAAGTCACCCCATGTTGGATTCCCCTAGGTCTCTAGTTTTCAAAAATGCACAGATTTGGTAGGTTTCCCTAGGTGCCGGCTGAGCTAGAGGCCAAAATCTACAGGTAGGCACTTTGCAAAAAACACCCCTGTTTTCTTTAAAAAAATGGGATGTGTCCACGTTGCGTTTTGGGGCATTTCCTGTCGCGGGCGCTAGGCCTACCCACACAAGTGAGGTATCATTTTTATCAGGAGACTTGGGGGAACTCTGGGTGGAAGGAAATTTGTGCCTCCACTCAGATTCCAGAACTTTCTGCCACAGAAATGTGAGGAACATGTTTTTTTTTAGGCAAATTTTGATGTTTGCAAAGGATTCTGGGTAACAGAATCTGGTCAGAGCCCCACAAGTCACCCCATGTTGGATTCCCCTAGGTCTCTAGTTTTCAAAAATGCACAGATTTGGTAGGTTTCCCTAGGTGCCGGCTGAGCTAGAGGCCAAAATCTACAGGTAGGCACTTTGCAAAATACAGCTCTGTTTTCTGTCCAAAAATGGGATGTGTCCACTTTGTGCTTTGGGGCATTTCCTGTCGCAGGCGCTAGGCCTACCCACACAAGTGAGGTATCATTTTTATCGGGAGACTTGGGGGAACGCTGGGTGTAAGGAAATTTGTGCCTCCTCTCAGATTCCAGAACTTTCTGCTACAGAAATGTGAGGAACATGTGTTTTTTTAGCCAAATTTTGAGGTTTGCAAAGGATTCTGGGTAACAGAACCTGGTCAGAGCACCACAAGTCACCCCATCTTGGATTCCCCTAGGTCTCTAGTTTTAAAAAATGCACAGGTTTGGTAGGTTTCCCTAGGAGCCGGCTGAGCTAGAGGCCAAAATCTACATGTAGGCACTTTGCAAAAAACACCTCTGTTTTCTTTAAAAAAAAATGGGATGTGTCCACGTTGCGTTTTGGGGCATTTCCTGTCGTGGGCGCTAGGCCTACCGACACAAGTGAGGTATCATTTTTATCGGGAGACTTGGGGGAACGCTGGGTGGAAGGAAATTTTTTGCCTCCTCTCAGATTCCAGAACTTTCTGCCACAGAAATGTGAGGAACATGTGTTTTTTTAGCCAAATTTTGATGTTTGCAAAGGATTCTCGGTAACGGAACCTGGTCAGAGCCCCACAAGTCACCCCATCTTGGATTCCCCTAGGTCTCAGGTTTTCAAGAATGCACAGGTTTGGTAGGTTTCCCTAGGTGCCGGCTGAGCTAGAGGCCAAAATCTACAGGTAGGCACTTTGCAAAAAACACCTCTGTTTTCTTTAAAAAAATGGGATGTGTCCACGTTGTGCTTTGGGGCATTTCCTGTCGCGGGCGCTAGGCCTACCCACACAAGTGAGATATCATTTCTATCGGGAGACTTGGGGGAACGCTGGGTGGAAGGAAATTTGTGGCTCCTCTCTGATTCCAGAACTTTCTGTCACCGAAATGTGAGGAAAATGTGTTTGTTTAGCCAAATTTTGAGGTTTGCAAAGGATTCTGGGTAACAGAACCTGGTCAGAGCCCCACAAGTCACCCCATCTTGTATTCCCCTAGGTCTCTAGTTTTTAAAAATGCACAGGTTTGGTAGGTTTCCCGAGGTGCCGGCTGAGCTAGAGGCCAAAATCTACAGGTAGGCACTTTGCAAAAAACACCCCTGTTTTCTTTCAAAAAATGGGATGTGTCCACGTTGCGTTTTGGGGCATTTCCTGTCGCGGGCGCTAGGCCTACCCACACAAGTGAGGTATCATTTTTATCAGGAGACTTGGGGGAACTCTGGGTGGAAGGAAATTTGTGCCTCCTCTCAGATTCCAGAACTTTCTGCCACAGAAATGTGAGGAACATGTTTTTTTTTAGCCAAATTTTGAGGTTTGCAAAGGATTCTGGGTAACAGAACCTGGTCAGAGCCCCACAAGTCACCCCATCTTGTATTCCCCTAGGTCTCTAGTTTTCAAAAATGCACAGGTTTGGTAGGTTTCCCTAGGTGCCGGCTGAGCTAGAGGCCAAAATCTACAGGTAGGCACTTTGCAAAATACAGCTCTGTTTTCTGTCCAAAAATTGGATGTTTCCACGTTGTGCTTTGGGGCATTTCCTGTCGCGGGCGCTAGGCCTACCGACACAAGTGAGGTATAATTTTTATCGGGAGACTTGGGGGAACGCTGGGTGGAAGGAAATTTGTGCCTCCTCTCAGATTCCAGAACTTTCTGCCACAGAAATGTGAGGAACATGTGTTTTTTTAGCCAAATTTTGATGTTTGCAAAGGATTCTGGGTAACAGAACCTGGTCAGAGCCCCACAAGTCACCCCATGTTGGATTCCCCTAGGTCTCTAGTTTTCAAAAATGCACAGATTTGGTAGGTTTCCCTAGGTGCCAGCTGAGCTAGAGGCCAAAATCTACAGGTAGGCACTTTGCAAAATACAGCTCTGTTTTCTGTCCAAAAATGGGATGTGTCCACTTTGTGCTTTGGGGCATTTCCTGTCGCGGGCGCTAGGCCTACCGACACAAGTGAGGTATCATTTTTATCGGGAGACTTGGGGGAACGCTGGGTGGAAGGACATTTTTTGCCTCCTCTCAGATTCCAGAACTTTCTGCCACAGAAATGTGAGGAACATGTGTTTTTTTAGCCAAATTTTGATGTTTGCAAAGGATTCTCGGTAACGGAACCTGGTCAGAGCCCCACAAGTCACCCCATCTTGGATTCCCCTAGGTCTCAGGTTTTCAAGAATGCACAGGTTTGGTAGGTTCCCCTAGGTGCCGGCTGAGCTAGAGGCCAAAATCTACAGGTAGGCACTTTGCAAAAAACACCTCTGTTTTCTTTAAAAAAATGGGATGTGTCCATGTTGCGTTTTGGGGCATTTCCTGTCGCGGGCGCTAGGCCTATCCACACAAGTGAGGTATCATTTCTATCGGGAGACTTGGGGGAACGCTGGGTGGAAGGAAATTTGTGGCTCCTCTCTGATTCCAGAACTTTCTGTCACCAAAATGTGAGGAAAATGTGTTTGTTTAGCCAAATTTTGAGGTTTGCAAAAGATCCTGG
Source organism: Pleurodeles waltl (assembly GCF_031143425.1). Lineage (NCBI taxonomy): Eukaryota > Metazoa > Chordata > Amphibia > Caudata > Salamandridae > Pleurodeles > Pleurodeles waltl. The sequence continues at coordinate 407,325 of NW_027149860.1, forward strand.
GTAACAGAACCTGGTCAGAGCCCCACAAGTCACCCCATCTTGTATTCCCCTAGGTCTCTAGTTTTTAAAAATGCACAGGTTTGGTAGGTTTCCCTAGGTGCCGGCTGAGCTAGAGGCCAAAATCTACTGGTAGGCACTTTGCAAAAAACACCCCTGTTTTCTTTCAAAAAATGGGATGTGTCCACGTTGCGTTTTGGGGCATTTCCTGTCGCGGGCACTAGTCCTACCCACACAAGTGAGGTATCATTTTTATCAGGAGACTTGGGGGAACTCTGGGTGGAAGGAAATTTGTGCCTCCTCTCAGATTCAAGAACTTTCTGCCACAGAAATGTGAGGAACATGTGTTTTTTTAGCCAAATTTTGATGTTTGCAAAGGATTCTGGGTAACAGAACCTGGTCAGAGCCCCACAAGTCACCCCATGTTGGATTCCCCTAGGTCTCTAGTTTTAAAAAATGCACAGATATGGTAGGTTTCCCTAAGTGCCGGCTGAGCTAGAGGCCAAATTCTACAGGTAGGCACTTTGCAAAATACAGCTCTGTTTTCTGTCCAAAAATGGGATGTGTCCACTTTGTGCTTTGGGGCATTTCCTGTCGCAGGCGCTAGGCCTACCCACACAAGTGAGGTATCATTTTTATCTGGAGACTTGGGGGAACGCTGGGTGGAAGGAAATTTGTGCCTCCTCTCAGATTCCAGAACTTTCTGCCACAGAAATGTGAGGAACATGTGTTTTTTTAGCCAACTTTTGAGGTTTGCAAAGGATTCTGGGTAACAGAACCTGGTCAGAGCCCCTCAAGTCACCCCATCTTGTATTCCCCTAGGTCTCTAGTTTTAAAAAATGCACAGGTTTGGTAGGTTTCCCTAGGTGCCGGCTGAGCTAGAGGCCAAAATCTACAGGTAGGCACTTTGCAAAATACAGCTCTGTTTTCTGTCCAAAAATTGGATGTGTCCACGTTGTGCTTTGGGGCATTTCCTGTCGCGGGCGCTAGGCCTACCGACACAAGTGAGGTATCATTTTTATCGGGAGACTTGGGGCGACGCTGGGTGGAAGGAAATTTGTGCCTCCTCTCAGATTCCAGAACTTTCTGCCACAGAAATGTGAGGAACATGTGTTTTTTTAGCCAAATTTTGATGTTTGCAAAGGATTCTGGGTAACAGAACCTGGTCAGAGCCCCACAAGTCACCCCATGTTGGATTCTCCTAGGTCTCTAGTTTTAAAAAATGCACAGGTTTGGTAGGTTTCCCTAGGTGCCGGCTGAGCTAGAGGCCAAAATCTACAGGTAGGCACTTTGCAAAATACAGCTCTGTTTTCTGTCCAAAAATGGGATGTGTCCACTTTGTGCTTTGGGGCATTTCCTGTCGCAGGCGCTAGGCCTACCCACACAAGTGAGGTATCATTTTTATCGGGAGACTTGGGGGAATGCTGGGTGGAAGGAAATTTGTGCCTCCTCTCAGATTCCAGAACTTTCTGCCACAGAAATGTGAGGAACATGTGTTTTTTTAGCCAACTTTTGAGGTTTTCAAAGGATTCTGGGTAACAGAACCTGGTCAGAACCCCACAAGTCACCCCATCTTGGATTCCCCTAGGTCTCTAGTTTTCAAAAATGCACAGGTTTGGTAGGTTTCCCTAGGTGCCGGCTGAGCTAGAGGCCAAAATCTACAGGTAGGCACTTTGCAAAAAACACCCCTGTTTTCTTTAAAAAAATGTGATGTGTGCACGTTGCATTTTGGGGCATTTCCTGTCGCGGGCGCTAGGCCTACCCACACAAGTGAGGTATCATTTTTATCGGGAGACTTGGGGGAACTCTGGGTGGAAGGAAATTTGTGCCTCCTCTCAGATTCCAGAACTTTCTGCCACAGAAATGTGAGGAACATGTGTTTTTTTAGCCAAATTTTGAGGTTTGCAAAGGATTCTGGGTAACAGAACCTGGTCAGAGCCCCACAAGTCACCCCATCTTGTATTCCCCTAGGTCTCTAGTTTTCAAAAATGCACAGGTTTGGTAGGTTTCCCTAGGTGCCGGCTGAGCTAGAGGCCAAAATCTACAGGTAGGCACTTTGCAAAAAACACCCCTGTTTTCTTTAAAAAAATGGGATGTGTCCACGTTGCGTTTTGGGGCATTTCCTGTCGCTGGCGCTAGGCCTACCCACACAAGTGAGGTATCATTTTTATCAGGAGACTTGGGGGAACGCTGTGTGGAAGGAAATTTGTGCCTCTTCTCAGATTCCAGAACTTTCTGCCACAGAAATGTGAGGAACATGTGTTTTTTTTGCCAAATTTTGAGGTTTGCAAAGGATTCTGGGTAACAGAACCTGGTCAGAGCCCCACAAGTCACCCCATCTTGGATTCCCCTAGGTCTCTAGTTTTAAAAAATGCACAGGTTTGGTAGGTTTCCCTAGGTGCCGGCTGAGCTAGAGGCCAAAATCTACAGGTAGGCACTTTGCAAAAAACACCTCTGTTTTCTTTAAAAAAAATGGGATGTGTCCACGTTGCGTTTTGGGGCATTTCCTGTCGCGGGCGCTAGGCCTACCGACACAAGTGAGGTATCATTTTTATCGGGAGACTTGGGGGAACGCTGGGTGGAAGGAAAATTTTTGCCTCCTCTCAGATTCCAGAACTTTCTGCCACAGAAATGTGAGGAACATGTGTTTTTTTAGCCAAATTTTGATGTTTGCAAAGGATTCTGGGTAACGGAACCTGGTCAGAGCCCCACAAGTCACCCCATCTTGGATTCCCCTAGGTCTCAGGTTTTCAAGAATGCACAGGTTTGGTATGTTTCCCTAGGTGCCGGCTGAGCTAGAGGCCAAAATCTACAGGTAGGCACTTTGCAAAAAACACCTCTGTTTTCTGTCCAAAAATTGGATGTGTCCATGTTGTGCTTTGGGGCATTTCCTGTCGCGGGCGCTAGGCCTACCGACACAAGTGAGGTATAATTTTTATCGGGAGACTTGGGGGAACGCTGGGTGGAAGGAAATTTGTGCCTCCTCTCAGATTCCAGAACTTTCTGCCACAGAAATGTGAGGAACATGTGTTTTTTTAGCCAAATTTTGATGTTTGCAAAGGATTCTGGGTAACAGAACCTGGTCAGAGCCCCACAAGTCACCCCATGTTGGATTCCCCTAGGTCTCTAGTTTTCAAAAATGCACAGATTTGGTAGGTTTCCCTAGGTGCCAGCTGAGCTAGAGGCCAAAATCTACAGGTAGGCACTTTGCAAAATACAGCTCTGTTTTCTGTCCAAAAATGGGATGTGTCCACTTTGTGCTTTGGGGCATTTCCTGTCGCAGGCGCTAGGCCTACCCACACAAGTGAGGTATCATTTTTATCGGGAGACTTGGGGGAACGCTGGGTGTAAGGAAATTTGTGCCTACTCTCAGATTCCAGAACTTTCTGCTACAGAAATGTGAGGAACATGTGTTTTTTTAGCCAAATTTTGAGGTTTGCAAAGGATTCTGGGTAACAGAACCTGGTCAGAGCACCACAAGTCACCCCATCTTGGATTCCCCTAGGTCTCTAGTTTTAAAAAATGCACAGGTTTGGTAGGTTTCCCTAGGTGCCGGCTGAGCTACAGGCCAAAATCTACATGTAGGCACTTTGCAAAAAACACCTCTGTTTTCTTTAAAAAAAATGGGATGTGTCCACGTTGCGTTTTGGGGCATTTCCTGTCGCGGGCGCTAGGCCTACCGACACAAGTGAGGTATCATTTTTATCGGGAGACTTGGGGGAACGCTGGGTGGAAGGACATTTTTTGCCTCCTCTCAGATTCCAGAACTTTCTGCCACAGAAATGTGAGGAACATGTGTTTTTTTAGCCAAATTTTGATGTTTGCAAAGGATTCTGGGTAACGGAACCTGGTCAGAGCCCCACAAGTCACCCCATCTTGGATTCCCCTAGGTCTCAGGTTTTCAAGAATGCACAGGTTTGGTAGGTTTCCCTAGGTGCCGGCTGAGCTAGAGGCCAAAATCTACAGGTAGGCACTTTGCAAAAAACACCTCTGTTTTCTTTAAAAAAATGGGATGTGTCCATGTTGCGTTTTGGGGCATTTCCTGTCGCGGGCCCTAGGCCTATCCACACAAGTGAGGTATCATTTCTATCGGGAGACTTGGGGGAACGCTGGGTGGAAGGAAATTTGTGGCTCCTCTCTGATTCCAGAACTTTCTGTCACCAAAATGTGAGGAAAATGTGTTTGTTTAGCCAAATTTTGAGGTTTGCAAAGGATCCTGGGTAACAGAACCTGGTCAGAGCCCCACAAGTCACCCCATCTTGTATTCCCCTAGGTCTCTAGTTTTTAAAAATGCACAGGTTTGGTAGGTTTCCCTAGGTGCCGGCTGAGCTAGAGGCCAAAATCTACAGGTAGGCACTTTGCAAAAAACACCCCTGTTTTCTTTCAAAAAATGGGATGTGTCCACGTTGCGTTTTGGGGCATTTCCTGTCGCGGGCGCTAGGCCTACCCACACAAGTGAGGTATCATTTTTATCAGGAGACTTGGGGGAACTCTGGGTGGAAGGAAATTTGTGCCTCCTCTCAGATTCCAGAACTTTCTGCCACAGAAATGTGAGGAACATGTGTTTTTTTAGCCAAATTTTGATGTTTGCAAAGGATTCTGGGTAACAGAACCTGGTCAGAGCCCCACAAGTCACCCCATGTTGGATTCCCCTAGGTCTCTAGTTTTCAAAAATGCACAGATATGGTAGGTTTCCCTAAGTGCCGGCTGAGCTAGAGGCCAAATTCTACAGGTAGGCACTTTGCAAAATACAGCTCTGTTTTCTGTCCAAAAATGGGATGTGTCCACTTTGTGCTTTGGGGCATTTCCTGTCGCAGGCGCTAGGCCTACCCACACAAGTGAGGTATCATTTTTATCTGGAGACTTGGGGGAACGCTGGGTGGAAGGAAATTTGTGCCTCCTCTCAGATTCCAGAACTTTCTGCCACAGAAATGTGAGGAACATGTGTTTTTTTAGCCAACTTTTGAGGTTTGCAAAGGATTCTGGGTAACAGAACCTGGTCAGAGCCCCACAAGTCACCCCATCTTGTATTCCCCTAGGTCTCTAGTTTTAAAAAATGCACAGGTTTGGTAGGTTTCCCTAGGTGCCGGCTGAGCTAGAGGCCAAAATCTACAGGTAGGCACTTTGCAAAATACAGCTCTGTTTTCTGTCCAAAAATTGGATGTGTCCACGTTGTGCTTTGGGGCATTTCCTGTCGCGGGCGCTAGGCCTACCGACACAAGTGAGGTATCATTTTTATCGGGAGACTTGGGGCGACGCTGGGTGGAAGGAAATTTGTGCCTCCTCTCAGATTCCAGAACTTTCTGCCACAGAAATGTGAGGAACATGTGTTTTTTTAGCCAAATTTTGATGTTTGCAAAGGATTCTGGGTAACAGAACCTGGTCAGAGCCCCACAAGTCACCCCATGTTGGATTCTCCTAGGTCTCTAGTTTTAAAAAATGCACAGGTTTGGTAGGTTTCCCTAGGTGCCGGCTGAGCTAGAGGCCAAAATCTACAGGTAGGCACTTTGCAAAATACAGCTCTGTTTTCTGTCCAAAAATGGGATGTGTCCACTTTGTGCTTTGGGGCATTTCCTGTCGCAGGCGCTAGGCCTACCCACACAAGTGAGGTATCATTTTTATCGGGAGACTTGGGGGAACGCTGGGTGGAAGGAAATTTGTGCCTCCTCTCAGATTCCAGAACTTTCTGCCACAGAAATGTGAGGAACATGTGTTTTTTTAGCCAACTTTTGAGGTTTTCAAAGGATTCTGGGTAACAGAACCTGGTCAGAACCCCACAAGTCACCCCATCTTGGATTCCCCTAGGTCTCTAGTTTTCAAAAATGCACAGGTTTGGTAGGTTTCCCTAGGTGCCGGCTGAGCTAGAGGCCAAAATCTACAGGTAGGCACTTTGCAAAAAACACCCCTGTTTTCTTTAAAAAAATGTGATGTGTGCACGTTGCATTTTGGGGCATTTCCTGTCGCGGGCGCTAGGCCTACCCACACAAGTGAGGTATCATTTTTTTCGGGAGACTTGGGGGAACTCTGGGTGGAAGGAAATTTGTGCCTCCTCTCAGATTCCAGAACTTTCTGCCACAGAAATGTGAGGAACATGTGTTTTTTTAGCCAAATTTTGAGGTTTGCAAAGGATTCTGGGTAACAGAACCTGGTCAGAGCCCCACAAGTCACCCCATCTTGTATTCCCCTAGGTCTCTAGTTTTCAAAAATGCACAGGTTTGGTAGGTTTCCCTAGGTGCCGGCTGAGCTAGAGGCCAAAATCTACAGGTAGGCACTTTGCAAAAAACACCTCTTTTTTCTTTAAAAAAAATGGGATGGGTCCACGTTGCGTTTTGGGGCATTTCCTGTCGCGGGCGCTAGGCCTACCGACACAAGTGAGGTATCATTTTTATCGGGAGACTTGGGGGAACGCTGGGTGGAAGGAAAATTTTTGCCTCCTCTCAGATTCCAGAACTTTCTGCCACAGAAATGTGAGGAACATGTGTTTTTTTAGCCAAATTTTGATGTTTGCAAAGGATTCTGGGTAACGGAACCTGGTCAGAGCCCCACAAGTCACCCCATCTTGGATTCCCCTAGGTCTCAGGTTTTCAAGAATGCACAGGTTTGGTAGGTTTCCCTAGGTGCCGGCTGAGCTAGAGGCCAAAATCTACAGGTAGGCACTTTGCAAAAAACACCTCTGTTTTCTTTCAAAAAATGGGATGTGTCCACGTTGCGTTTTGGGGCATTTCCTGTCGCGGGCGCTAGGCCTATCCACACAAGTGAGGTATAATTTTTATCGGGAGACTTGGGGGAACGCTGGGTGGAAGGAAATTTGTGGCTCCTCTCTAATTCCAGAACTTTCTGTCACCGAAATGTGAGGAAAATGTGTTTGTTTAACCAAATTTTGAGGTTTGCAAAGGATTCTGGGTAACAGAACCTGGTCAGAGCCCCACAAGTCACCCCATCTTGTATTCCCCTAGATCTCTAGTTTTTAAAAATGCACAGGTTTGGTAGGTTTCCCTAGGTGCCGGCTGAGCTAGAGGCCAAAATCTACAGGTAGGCACTTTGCAAAATACAGCTCTGTTTTCTGTCCAAAAATTGGATGTGTCCACGTTGTGCTTTGGGGCATTTCCTGTCGCGGGCGCTAGGCCTACCGACACAAGTGAGGTATCATTTTTATCGGGAGACTTGGGGCGACGCTGGGTGGAAGGAAATTTGTGCCTCCTCTCAGATTCCAGAACTTTCTGCCACAGAAATGTGAGGAACATGTGTTTTTTTAGCCAACTTTTGAGGTTTTCAAAGGATTCTGGGTAACAGAACCTGGTCAGAACCCCACAAGTCACCCCATCTTGGATTCCCCTAGGTCTCTAGTTTTCAAAAATGCACAGGTTTGGTAGGTTTCCCTAGGTGCCGGCTGAGCTAGAGGCCAAAATCTACAGGTAGGCACTTTGCAAAAAAAACACCCCTGTTTTCTTTCAAAAAATGTGATGTGTGCACGTTGCATTTTGGGGCATTTCCTGTCGCGGGCGCTAGGCCTACCCACACAAGTGAGGTATCATTTTTATCGGGAGACTTGGGGGAACTCTGGGTGGAAGGAAATTTGTGCCTCCTCTCAGATTCCAGAACTTTCTGCCACAGAAATGTGAGGAACATGTGTTTTTTTAGCCAAATTTTGAGATTTGCAAAGGATTCTGGGTAACAGAACCTGGTCAGAGCCCCACAAGTCACCCCATCTTGTATTCCCCTAGGTCTCTAGTTTTCAAAAATGCACAGGTTTGGTAGGTTTCCCTAGGTGCCGGCTGAGCTAGAGGCCAAAATCTACAGGTAGGCACTTTGCAAAAAACACCCCTGTTTTCTTTAAAAAAATGGGATGTGTCCACGTTGCGTTTTGGGGCATTTCCTGTCGCTGGCGCTAGGCCTACCCACACAAGTGAGGTATCATTTTTATCAGGAGACTTGGGGGAACGCTGGGTGGAAGGAAATTTGTGCCTCTTCTCAGATTCCAGAACTTTCTGCCACAGAAATGTGAGGAACATGTGTTTTTTTTGCTAAATTTTGAGGTTTGCAAAGGATTCTGGGTAACAGAACCTGGTCAGAGCCCCACAAGTCACCCCATCTTGGATTCCCCTACGTCTCTAGTTTTAAAAAATGCACAGGTTTGGTAGGTTTCCCTAGGTGCCGGCTGAGCTAGAGGCCAAAATCTACAGGTAGGCACTTTGCAAAAAACACCTCTGTTTTCTTTTAAAAAAATGGGATGTGTCCACGTTGCGTTTTGGGGCATTTCCTGTCGCGGGCGCTAGGCCTACCGACACAAGTGAGGTATCATTTTTATCGGGAGACTTGGGGGAACGCTGGGTGGAAGGAAAATTTTTGCCTCCTCTCAGATTCCAGAACTTTCTGCCACAGAAATGTGAGGAACATGTGTTTTTTTAGCCAAATTTTGATGTTTGCAAAGGATTCTGGGTAACGGAACCTGGTCAGAGCCCCACAAGTCACCCCATCTTGGATTCCCCTAGGTCTCAGGTTTTCAAGAATGCACAGGTTTGGTAGGTTTCCCTAGGTGCCGGCTGAGCTAGAGGCCAAAATCTACAGGTAGGCACTTTGCAAAAAACACCTCTGTTTTCTTTCAAAAAATGGGATGTGTCCACGTTGCGTTTTGGGGCATTTCCTGTCGCGGGCGCTAGGCCTATCCACACAAGTGAGGTATAATTTTTATCGGGAGACTTGGGGGAACGCTGGGTGGAAGGAAATTTGTGGCTCCTCTCTGATTCCAGAACTTTCTGTCACCAAAATGTGAGGAAAATGTGTTTGTTTAGCCAAATTTTGAGGTTTGCAAAGGATTCTGGGTAACAGAACCTGGTCAGAGCCCCACAAGTCACCCCATCTTGTATTCCCCTAGGTCTCTAGTTTATAAAAATGCACAGGTTTGGTAGGTTTCCCTAGGTGCCGGCTGAGCTAGAGGCCCAAATCTACAGGTAGTCACTTTGCAAAAAACACCCCTGTTTTCATTCAAAAAATGGGATGTGTCCACGTTGCGTTTTGGGGCATTTCCTGTCGCGGGCGCTAGGCCTACCCACACAAGTGAGGTATCATTTTTATCAGGAGACTTGGGGGAACTCTGGGTGGAATGAAATTTGTGCCTCCTCTCAGATTCCAGAACTTTCTGCCACAGAAATGTGAGGAACATGTGTTTTTTTAGCCAAATTTTGAGGTTTGCAAAGGATTCTGGGTAACAGAACCTGGTCAGAGCCCCACAAGTCACCCCATCTTGTATTCCCCTAGGTCTCTAGTTTTCAAAAATGCACAGGTTTGGTAGGTTTCCCTAGGTGCTGGCTGACATAGAGGCCAAAATCTACAGGTAGGCACTTTGCAAAATACAGCTCTGTTTTCTGTCCAAAAATGGGATGTGTCCACTTTGTGCTTTGGGGCATTTCCTGTCGCAGGCGCTAGGCCTACCCACACAAGTGAGGTATCATTTTTATCTGGAGACTTGGGGGAACGCTGGGTGGAAGGAAATTTGTGCCTCCTCTCAGATTCCAGAACTTTCTGCCACAGAAATGTGAGGAACATGTGTTTTTTTAGCCAACTTTTGAGGTTTGCAAAGGATTCTGGGTAACAGAACCTGGTCAGAGCCCCACAAGTCACCCCATCTTGTATTCCCCTAGGTCTCTAGTTTTAAAAAATGCACAGGTTTGGTAGGTTTCCCTAGGTGCCGGCTGAGCTAGAGGCCAAAATCTACAGGTAGGCACTTTGCAAAATACAGCTCTGTTTTCTGTCCAAAAATTGGATGTGTCCACGTTGTGCTTTGGGGCATTTCCTGTCGCGGGCGCTAGGCCTACCGACACAAGTGAGGTATCATTTTTATCGGGAGACTTGGGGGAACGCTGGGTGGAAGGAAATTTGTGCCTCCTCTCAGATTCCAGAACTTTCTGCCACAGAAATGTGAGGAACATGTGTTTTTTTAGCCAAATTTTGATGTTTGCAAAGGATTCTGGGTAACAGAACCTGGTCAGAGCCCCACAAGTCATCCCATGTTGGATTCTCCTAGGTCTCTCTCTAGTTTTAAAAAATGCACAGGTTTGGTAGGTTTCCCTAGGTGCCGGCTGAGCTAGAGGCCCAAATCTACAGGTAGTCACTTTGCAAAAAACACCCCTGTTTTCATTCAAAAAATGGGATGTGTCCACGTTGCGTTTTGGGGCATTTCCTGTCGCTGGCGCTAGGCCTACCCACACAAGTGAGGTATCATTTTTATCAGGAGACTTGGGGGAACGCTGGGTGGAAGGAAATTTGTGCCTCTTCTCAGATTCCAGAACTTTCTGCCACAGAAATGTGAGGAACATGTGTTTTTTTAGCCAACTTTTGAGGTTTTCAAAGGATTCTGGGTAACAGAACCTGGTCAGAACCCCACAAGTCACCCCATCTTGGATTCCCCTAGGTCTCTAGTTTTCAAAAATGCACAGGTTTGGTAGGTTTCCCTAGGTGCCGGCTGAGCTAGAGGCCAAAATCTACAGGTAGGCACTTTGCAAAAAACACCTCTGTTTTCTTTAAAAAAAATGGGATGTGTCCACGTTGCGTTTTGGGGCATTTCCTGTCGCGGGCGCTAGGCCTACCCACACAAGTGAGGTATCATTTTTATCGGGAGACTTGGGGGAACTCTGGGTGGAAGGAAATTTGTGCCTCCTCTCAGATTCCAGAACTTTCTGCCACAGAAATGTGAGGAACATGTGTTTTTTTAGCCAAATTTTGAGGTTTGCAAAGGATTCTGGGTAACAGAACCTGGTCAGAGCCCCACAAGTCACCCCATCTTGTATTCCCCTAGGTCTCTAGTTTTCAAAAATGCACAGGTTTGGTAGGTTTCCCTAGGTGCCGGCTGAGCTAGAGGCCAAAATCTACAGGTAGGCACTTTGCAAAAAACACCCCTGTTTTCTTTAAAAAAATGGGATGTGTCCACGTTGCGTTTTGGGGCATTTCCTGTCGCTGGCGCTAGGCCTACCCACACAAGTGAGGTATCATTTTTATCAGGAGACTTGGGGGAACGCTGGGTGGAAGGAAATTTGTGCCTCTTCTCAGATTCCAGAACTTTCTGCCACAGAAATGTGAGGAACATGTGTTTTTTTTGCTAAATTTTGAGGTTTGCAAAGGATTCTGGGTAACAGAACCTGGTCAGAGCCCCACAAGTCACCCCATCTTGGATTCCAATGGGTCTCTAGTTTTAAAAAATGCACAGGTTTGGTAGGTTTCCCTAGGTGCCGGCTGAGCTAGAGGCCAAAATCTACAGGTAGGCACTTTGCAAAAAACACCTCTGTTTTCTTTCAAAAAAATGGGATGTGTCCACGTTGCGTTTTGGGGCATTTCCTGTCGCGGGCGCTAGGCCTACCGACACAAGTGAGGTATCATTTTTATCGGGAGACTTGGGGGAACGCTGGGTGGAAGGAAAATTTTTGCCTCCTCTCAGATTCCAGAACTTTCTGCCACAGAAATGTGAGGAACATGTGTTTTTTTAGCCAAATTTTGATGTTTGCAAAGGATTCTGGGTAACGGAACCTGGTCAGAGCCCCACAAGTCACCCCATCTTGGATTCCCCTAGGTCTCAGGTTTTCAAGAATGCACAGGTTTGGTAGGTTTCCCTAGGTGCCGGCTGAGCTAGAGGCCAAAATCTACAGGTAGGCACTTTGCAAAAAACACGTCTGTTTTCTTTCAAAAAATGGGATGTGTCCACGTTGCGTTTTGGGGCATTTCCTGTCGCGGGCGCTAGGCCTATCCACACAAGTGAGGTATAATTTTTATCGGGAGACTTGGGGGAACGCTGGGTGGAAGGAAATTTGTGGCTCCTCTCTGATTCCAGAACTTTCTGTCACCGAAATGTGAGGAAAATGTGTTTGTTTAGCCAAATTTTGAGGTTTGCAAAGGATTCTGGGTAACAGAACCTGGTCAGAGCCCCACAAGTCACCCCATCTTGTATTCCCCTAGGTCTCTAGTTTATAAAAATGCACAGGTTTGGTAGGTTTCCCTAGGTGCCGGCTGAGCTAGAGGCCCAAATCTACAGGTAGTCACTTTGCAAAAAACACCCCTGTTTTCATTCAAAAAATGGGATGTGTCCACGTTGCGTTTTGGGGCATTTCCTGTCGCGGGCGCTAGGCCTACCCACACAAGTGAGGTATCATTTTTATCAGGAGACTTGGGGGAACTCTGGGTGGAATGAAATTTGTGCCTCCTCTCAGATTCCAGAACTTTCTGCCACAGAAATGTGAGGAACATGTGTTTTTTTAGCCAAATTTTGAGGTTTGCAAAGGATTCTGGGTAACAGAACCTGGTCAGAGCCCCACAAGTCACCCCATCTTGTATTCCCCTAGGTCTCTAGTTTTCAAAAATGCACAGGTTTGGTAGGTTTCCCTAGGTGCTGGCTGAGCTAGAGGCCAAAATCTACAGGTAGGCACTTTGCAAAATACAGCTCTGTTTTCTGCCCAAAAATGGGATGTGTCCACTTTGTGCTTTGGGGCATTTCCTGTCGCAGGCGCTAGGCCTACCCACACAAGTGAGGTATCATTTTTATCTGGAGACTTGGGGGAACGCTGGGTGGAAGGAAATTTGTGCCTCCTCTCAGATTCCCGAACTTTCTGCCACAGAAATGTGAGGAACATGTGTTTTTTTAGCCAACTTTTGAGGTTTGCAAAGGATTCTGGGTAACAGAACCTGGTCAGAGCCCCACAAGTCACCCCATCTTGTATTCCCCTAGGTCTCTAGTTTTAAAAAATGCACAGGTTTGGTAGGTTTCCCTAGGTGCCGGCTGAGCTAGAGGCCAAAATCTACAGGTAGGCACTTTGCAAAATACAGCTCTGTTTTCTGTCCAAAAATTGGATGTGTCCACGTTGTGCTTTGGGGCATTTCCTGTCGCGGGCGCTAGGCCTACCGACACAAGTGAGGTATCATTTTTATCGGGAGACTTGGGGGAACGCTGGGTGGAAGGAAATTTGTGCCTCCTCTCAGATTCCAGAACTTTGTGCCACAGAAATGTGAGGAACATGTGTTTTTTTAGCCAAATTTTGATGTTTGCAAAGGATTCTGGGTAACAGAACCTGGTCAGAGCCCCACAAGTCATCCCATGTTGGATTCTCCTAGGTCTCTCTCTAGTTTTAAAAAATGCACAGGTTTGGTAGGTTTCCCTAGGTGCCGGCTGAGCTAGAGGCCCAAATCTACAGGTAGTCACTTTGCAAAAAACACTCCTGTTTTCATTCAAAAAATGGGATGTGTCCACGTTGCGTTTTGGGGCATTTCCTGTCGCTGGCGCTAGGCCTACCCACACAAGTGAGGTATCATTTTTATCAGGAGACTTGGGGGAACGCTGGGTGGAAGGAAATTTGTGCCTCTTCTCAGATTCCAGAACTTTCTGCCACAGAAATGTGAGGAACATGTGTTTTTTTAGCCAACTTTTGAGGTTTTCAAAGGATTCTGGGTAACAGAACCTGGTCAGAACCCCACAAGTCACCCCATCTTGGATTCCCCTAGGTCTCTAGTTTTCAAAAATGCACAGGTTTGGTAGGTTTCCCTAGGTGCCGGCTGAGCTAGAGGCCAAAATCTACAGGTAGGCACTTTGCAAAAAACACCTCTGTTTTCTTTAAAAAAAATGGGATGTGTCCACGTTGCGTTTTGGGGCATTTCCTGTCGCGGGCGCTAGGCCTACCCACACAAGTGAGGTATCATTTTTATCGGGAGACTTGGGGGAACTCTGGGTGGAAGGAAATTTGTGCCTCCTCTCAGATTCCAGAACTTTCTGCCACAGAAATGTGAGGAACATGTGTTTTTTTAGCCAAATTTTGAGGTTTGCAAAGGATTCTGGGTAACAGAACCTGGTCAGAGCCCCACAAGTCACCCCATCTTGTATTCCCCTAGGTCTCTAGTTTTCAAAAATGCACAGGTTTGGTAGGTTTCCCTAGGTGCCGGCTGAGCTAGAGGCCAAAATCTACAGGTAGGCACTTTGCAAAAAACACCCCTGTTTTCTTTAAAAAAATGGGATGTGTCCACGTTGCGTTTTGGGGCATTTCCTGTCGCTGGCGCTAGGCCTACCCACACAAGTGAGGTATCATTTTTATCAGGAGACTTGGGGGAACGCTGGGTGGAAGGAAATTTGTGCCTCTTCTCAGATTCCAGAACTTTCTGCCACAGAAATGTGAGGAACATGTGTTTTTTTTGCTAAATTTTGAGGTTTGCAAAGGATTCTGGGTAACAGAACCTGGTCAGAGCCCCACAAGTCACCCCATCTTGGATTCCAATGGGTCTCTAGTTTTAAAAAATGCACAGGTTTGGTAGGTTTCCCTAGGTGCCGGCTGAGCTAGAGGCCAAAATCTACAGGTAGGCACTTTGCAAAAAACACCTCTGTTTTCTTTCAAAAAAATGGGATGTGTCCACGTTGCGTTTTGGGGCATTTCCTGTCGCGGGCGCTAGGCCTACCGACACAAGTGAGGTATCATTTTTATCGGGAGACTTGGGGGAACGCTGGGTGGAAGGAAAATTTTTGCCTCCTCTCAGATTCCAGAACTTTCTGCCACAGAAATGTGAGGAACATGTGTTTTTTTAGCCAAATTTTGATGTTTGCAAAGGATTCTGGGTAACGGAACCTGGTCAGAGCCCCACAAGTCACCCCATCTTGGATTCCCCTAGGTCTCAGGTTTTCAAGAATGCACAGGTTTGGTAGGTTTCCCTAGGTGCCGGCTGAGCTAGAGGCCAAAATCTACAGGTAGGCACTTTGCAAAAAACACGTCTGTTTTCTTTCAAAAAATGGGATGTGTCCACGTTGCGTTTTGGGGCATTTCCTGTCGCGGGCGCTAGGCCTATCCACACAAGTGAGGTATAATTTTTATCGGGAGACTTGGGGGAACGCTGGGTGGAAGGAAATTTGTGGCTCCTCTCTGATTCCAGAACTTTCTGTCACCGAAATGTGAGGAAAATGTGTTTGTTTAGCCAAATTTTGAGGTTTGCAAAGGATTCTGGGTAACAGAACCTGGTCAGAGCCCCACAAGTCACCCCATCTTGTATTCCCCTAGGTCTCTAGTTTATAAAAATGCACAGTTTTGGTAGGTTTCCCTAGGTGCCGGCTGAGCTAGAGGCCCAAATCTACAGGTAGTCACTTTGCAAAAAACACCCCTGTTTTCATTCAAAAAATGGGATGTGTCCACGTTGCGTTTTGGGGCATTTCCTGTCGCGGGCGCTAGGCCTACCCACACAAGTGAGGTATCATTTTTATCAGGAGACTTGGGGGAACTCTGGGTGGAATGAAATTTGTGCCTCCTCTCAGATTCCAGAACTTTCTGCCACAGAAATGTGAGGAACATGTGTTTTTTTAGCCAAATTTTGAGGTTTGCAAAGGATTCTGGGTAACAGAACCTGGTCAGAGCCCCACAAGTCACCCCATCTTGTATTCCCCTAGGTCTCTAGTTTTCAAAAATGCACAGGTTTGGTAGGTTTCCCTAGGTGCTGGCTGAGCTAGAGGCCAAAATCTACAGGTAGGCACTTTGCAAAATACAGCTCTGTTTTCTGTCCAAAAATGGGATGTGTCCACTTTGTGCTTTGGGGCATTTCCTGTCGCAGGCGCTAGGCCTACCCACACAAGTGAGGTATCATTTTTATCTGGAGACTTGGGGGAACGCTGGGTGGAAGGAAATTTGTGCCTCCTCTCAGATTCCCGAACTTTCTGCCACAGAAATGTGAGGAACATGTGTTTTTTTAGCCAACTTTTGAGGTTTGCAAAGGATTCTGGGTAACAGAACCTGGTCAGAGCCCCACAAGTCACCCCATCTTGTATTCCCCTAGGTCTCTAGTTTTAAAAAATGCACAGGTTTGGTAGGTTTCCCTAGGTGCCGGCTGAGCTAGAGGCCAAAATCTACAGGTAGGCACTTTGCAAAATACAGCTCTGTTTTCTGTCCAAAAATTGGATGTGTCCACGTTGTGCTTTGGGGCATTTCCTGTCGCGGGCGCTAGGCCTACCGACACAAGTGAGGTATCATTTTTATCGGGAGACTTGGGGGAACGCTGGGTGGAAGGAAATTTGTGCCTCCTCTCAGATTCCAGAACTTTCTGCCACAGAAATGTGAGGAACATGTGTTTTTTTAGCCAAATTTTGATGTTTGCAAAGGATTCTGGGTAACAGAACCTGGTCAGAGCCCCACAAGTCATCCCATGTTGGATTCTCCTAGGTCTCTCTCTAGTTTTAAAAAATGCACAGGTTTGGTAGGTTTCCCTAGGTGCCGGCTGAGCTAGAGGCCCAAATCTACAGGTAGTCACTTTGCAAAAAACACCCCTGTTTTCATTCAAAAAATGGGATGTGTCCACGTTGCGTTTTGGGGCATTTCCTGTCGCTGGCGCTAGGCCTACCCACACAAGTGAGGTATCATTTTTATCAGGAGACTTGGGGGAACGCTGGGTGGAAGGAAATTTGTGCCTCTTCTCAGATTCCAGAACTTTCTGCCACAGAAATGTGAGGAACATGTGTTTTTTTAGCCAACTTTTGAGGTTTTCAAAGGATTCTGGGTAACAGAACCTGGTCAGAACCCCACAAGTCACCCCATCTTGGATTCCCCTAGGTCTCTAGTTTTCAAAAATGCACAGGTTTGGTAGGTTTCCCTAGGTGCCGGCTGAGCTAGAGGCCAAAATCTACAGGTAGGCACTTTGCAAAAAACACCTCTGTTTTCTTTAAAAAAAATGGGATGTGTCCACGTTGCGTTTTGGGGCATTTCCTGTCGCGGGCGCTAGGCCTACCCACACAAGTGAGGTATCATTTTTATCGGGAGACTTGGGGGAACTCTGGGTGGAAGGAAATTTGTGCCTCCTCTCAGATTCCAGAACTTTCTGCCACAGAAATGTGAGGAACATGTGTTTTTTTAGCCAAATTTTGAGGTTTGCAAAGGATTCTGGGTAACAGAACCTGGTCAGAGCCCCACAAGTCACCCCATCTTGTATTCCCCTAGGTCTCTAGTTTTCAAAAATGCACAGGTTTGGTAGGTTTCCCTAGGTGCCGGCTGAGCTAGAGGCCAAAATCTACAGGTAGGCACTTTGCAAAAAACACCCCTGTTTTCTTTAAAAAAATGGGATGTGTCCACGTTGCGTTTTGGGGCATTTCCTGTCGCTGGCGCTAGGCCTACCCACACAAGTGAGGTATCATTTTTATCAGGAGACTTGGGGGAACGCTGGGTGGAAGGAAATTTGTGCCTCTTCTCAGATTCCAGAACTTTCTGCCACAGAAATGTGAGGAACATGTGTTTTTTTTGCTAAATTTTGAGGTTTGCAAAGGATTCTGGGTAACAGAACCTGGTCAGAGCCCCACAAGTCACCCCATCTTGGATTCCAATGGGTCTCTAGTTTTAAAAAATGCACAGGTTTGGTAGGTTTCCCTAGGTGCCGGCTGAGCTAGAGGCCAAAATCTACAGGTAGGCACTTTGCAAAAAACACCTCTGTTTTCTTTCAAAAAAATGGGATGTGTCCACGTTGCGTTTTGGGGCATTTCCTGTCGCGGGCGCTAGGCCTACCGACACAAGTGAGGTATCATTTTTATCGGGAGACTTGGGGGAACGCTGGGTGGAAGGAAAATTTTTGCCTCCTCTCAGATTCCAGAACTTTCTGCCACAGAAATGTGAGGAACATGTGTTTTTTTAGCCAAATTTTGATGTTTGCAAAGGATTCTGGGTAACGGAACCTGGTCAGAGCCCCACAAGTCACCCCATCTTGGATTCCCCTAGGTCTCAGGTTTTCAAGAATGCACAGGTTTGGTAGGTTTCCCTAGGTGCCGGCTGAGCTAGAGGCCAAAATCTACAGGTAGGCACTTTGCAAAAAACACGTCTGTTTTCTTTCAAAAAATGGGATGTGTCCACGTTGCGTTTTGGGGCATTTCCTGTCGCGGGCGCTAGGCCTATCCACACAAGTGAGGTATAATTTTTATCGGGAGACTTGGGGGAACGCTGGGTGGAAGGAAATTTGTGGCTCCTCTCTGATTCCAGAACTTTCTGTCACCGAAATGTGAGGAAAATGTGTTTGTTTAGCCAAATTTTGAGGTTTGCAAAGGATTCTGGGTAACAGAACCTGGTCAGAGCCCCACAAGTCACCCCATCTTGTATTCCCCTAGGTCTCTAGTTTATAAAAATGCACAGGTTTGGTAGGTTTCCCTAGGTGCCGGCTGAGCTAGAGGCCCAAATCTACAGGTAGTCACTTTGCAAAAAACACCCCTGTTTTCATTCAAAAAATGGGATGTGTCCACGTTGCGTTTTGGGGCATTTCCTGTCGCGGGCGCTAGGCCTACCCACACAAGTGAGGTATCATTTTTATCAGGAGACTTGGGGGAACTCTGGGTGGAATGAAATTTGTGCCTCCTCTCAGATTCCAGAACTTTCTGCCACAGAAATGTGAGGAACATGTGTTTTTTTAGCCAAATTTTGAGGTTTGCAAAGGATTCTGGGTAACAGAACCTGGTCAGAGCCCCACAAGTCACCCCATCTTGTATTCCCCTAGGTCTCTAGTTTTCAAAAATGCACAGGTTTGGTAGGTTTCCCTAGGTGCTGGCTGAGCTAGAGGCCAAAATCTACAGGTAGGCACTTTGCAAAATACAGCTCTGTTTTCTGCCCAAAAATGGGATGTGTCCACTTTGTGCTTTGGGGCATTTCCTGTCGCAGGCGCTAGGCCTACCCACACAAGTGAGGTATCATTTTTATCTGGAGACTTGGGGGAACGCTGGGTGGAAGGAAATTTGTGCCTCCTCTCAGATTCCCGAACTTTCTGCCACAGAAATGTGAGGAACATGTGTTTTTTTAGCCAGCTTTTGAGGTTTGCAAAGGATTCTGGGTAACAGAACCTGGTCAGAGCCCCACAAGTCACCCCATCTTGTATTCCCCTAGGTCTCTAGTTTTAAAAAATGCACAGGTTTGGTAGGTTTCCCTAGGTGCCGGCTGAGCTAGAGGCCAAAATCTACAGGTAGGCACTTTGCAAAATACAGCTCTGTTTTCTGTCCAAAAATTGGATGTGTCCACGTTGTGCTTTGGGGCATTTCCTGTCGCGGGCGCTAGGCCTACCGACACAAGTGAGGTATCATTTTTATCGGGAGACTTGGGGGAACGCTGGGTGGAAGGAAATTTGTGCCTCCTCTCAGATTCCAGAACTTTGTGCCACAGAAATGTGAGGAACATGTGTTTTTTTAGCCAAATTTTGATGTTTGCAAAGGATTCTGGGTAACAGAACCTGGTCAGAGCCCCACAAGTCATCCCATGTTGGATTCTCCTAGGTCTCTCTCTAGTTTTAAAAAATGCACAGGTTTGGTAGGTTTCCCTAGGTGCCGGCTGAGCTAGAGGCCCAAATCTACAGGTAGTCACTTTGCAAAAAACACTCCTGTTTTCATTCAAAAAATGGGATGTGTCCACGTTGCGTTTTGGGGCATTTCCTGTCGCTGGCGCTAGGCCTACCCACACAAGTGAGGTATCATTTTTATCAGGAGACTTGGGGGAACGCTGGGTGGAAGGAAATTTGTGCCTCTTCTCAGATTCCAGAACTTTCTGCCACAGAAATGTGAGGAACATGTGTTTTTTTAGCCAACTTTTGAGGTTTTCAAAGGATTCTGGGTAACAGAACCTGGTCAGAACCCCACAAGTCACCCCATCTTGGATTCCCCTAGGTCTCTAGTTTTCAAAAATGCACAGGTTTGGTAGGTTTCCCTAGGTGCCGGCTGAGCTAGAGGCCAAAATCTACAGGTAGGCACTTTGCAAAAAACACCTCTGTTTTCTTTAAAAAAAATGGGATGTGTCCACGTTGCGTTTTGGGGCATTTCCTGTCGCGGGCGCTAGGCCTACCCACACAAGTGAGGTATCATTTTTATCGGGAGACTTGGGGGAACTCTGGGTGGAAGGAAATTTGTGCCTCCTCTCAGATTCCAGAACTTTCTGCCACAGAAATGTGAGGAACATGTGTTTTTTTAGCCAAATTTTGAGGTTTGCAAAGGATTCTGGGTAACAGAACCTGGTCAGAGCCCCACAAGTCACCCCATCTTGTATTCCCCTAGGTCTCTAGTTTTCAAAAATGCACAGGTTTGGTAGGTTTCCCTAGGTGCCGGCTGAGCTAGAGGCCAAAATCTACAGGTAGGCACTTTGCAAAAAACACCCCTGTTTTCTTTAAAAAAATGGGATGTGTCCACGTTGCGTTTTGGGGCATTTCCTGTCGCTGGCGCTAGGCCTACCCACACAAGTGAGGTATCATTTTTATCAGGAGACTTGGGGGAACGCTGGGTGGAAGGAAATTTGTGCCTCTTCTCAGATTCCAGAACTTTCTGCCACAGAAATGTGAGGAACATGTGTTTTTTTTGCTAAATTTTGAGGTTTGCAAAGGATTCTGGGTAACAGAACCTGGTCAGAGCCCCACAAGTCACCCCATCTTGGATTCCAATGGGTCTCTAGTTTTAAAAAATGCACAGGTTTGGTAGGTTTCCCTAGGTGCCGGCTGAGCTAGAGGCCAAAATCTACAGGTAGGCACTTTGCAAAAAACACCTCTGTTTTCTTTCAAAAAAATGGGATGTGTCCACGTTGCGTTTTGGGGCATTTCCTGTCGCGGGCGCTAGGCCTACCGACACAAGTGAGGTATCATTTTTATCGGGAGACTTGGGGGAACGCTGGGTGGAAGGAAAATTTTTGCCTCCTCTCAGATTCCAGAACTTTCTGCCACAGAAATGTGAGGAACATGTGTTTTTTTAGCCAAATTTTGATGTTTGCAAAGGATTCTGGGTAACGGAACCTGGTCAGAGCCCCACAAGTCACCCCATCTTGGATTCCCCTAGGTCTCAGGTTTTCAAGAATGCACAGGTTTGGTAGGTTTCCCTAGGTGCCGGCTGAGCTAGAGGCCAAAATCTACAGGTAGGCACTTTGCAAAAAACACGTCTGTTTTCTTTCAAAAAATGGGATGTGTCCACGTTGCGTTTTGGGGCATTTCCTGTCGCGGGCGCTAGGCCTATCCACACAAGTGAGGTATAATTTTTATCGGGAGACTTGGGGGAACGCTGGGTGGAAGGAAATTTGTGGCTCCTCTCTGATTCCAGAACTTTCTGTCACCGAAATGTGAGGAAAATGTGTTTGTTTAGCCAAATTTTGAGGTTTGCAAAGGATTCTGGGTAACAGAACCTGGTCAGAGCCCCACAAGTCACCCCATCTTGTATTCCCCTAGGTCTCTAGTTTATAAAAATGCACAGTTTTGGTAGGTTTCCCTAGGTGCCGGCTGAGCTAGAGGCCCAAATCTACAGGTAGTCACTTTGCAAAAAACACCCCTGTTTTCATTCAAAAAATGGGATGTGTCCACGTTGCGTTTTGGGGCATTTCCTGTCGCGGGCGCTAGGCCTACCCACACAAGTGAGGTATCATTTTTATCAGGAGACTTGGGGGAACTCTGGGTGGAATGAAATTTGTGCCTCCTCTCAGATTCCAGAACTTTCTGCCACAGAAATGTGAGGAACATGTGTTTTTTTAGCCAAATTTTGAGGTTTGCAAAGGATTCTGGGTAACAGAACCTGGTCAGAGCCCCACAAGTCACCCCATCTTGTATTCCCCTAGGTCTCTAGTTTTCAAAAATGCACAGGTTTGGTAGGTTTCCCTAGGTGCTGGCTGAGCTAGAGGCCAAAATCTACAGGTAGGCACTTTGCAAAATACAGCTCTGTTTTCTGTCCAAAAATGGGATGTGTCCACTTTGTGCTTTGGGGCATTTCCTGTCGCAGGCGCTAGGCCTACCCACACAAGTGAGGTATCATTTTTATCTGGAGACTTGGGGGAACGCTGGGTGGAAGGAAATTTGTGCCTCCTCTCAGATTCCCGAACTTTCTGCCACAGAAATGTGAGGAACATGTGTTTTTTTAGCCAACTTTTGAGGTTTGCAAAGGATTCTGGGTAACAGAACCTGGTCAGAGCCCCACAAGTCACCCCATCTTGTATTCCCCTAGGTCTCTAGTTTTAAAAAATGCACAGGTTTGGTAGGTTTCCCTAGGTGCCGGCTGAGCTAGAGGCCAAAATCTACAGGTAGGCACTTTGCAAAATACAGCTCTGTTTTCTGTCCAAAAATTGGATGTGTCCACGTTGTGCTTTGGGGCATTTCCTGTCGCGGGCGCTAGGCCTACCGACACAAGTGAGGTATCATTTTTATCGGGAGACTTGGGGGAACGCTGGGTGGAAGGAAATTTGTGCCTCCTCTCAGATTCCAGAACTTTGTGCCACAGAAATGTGAGGAACGTGTTTTTTTAGCCAAATTTTGATGTTTGCAAAGGATTCTGGGTAACAGAACCTGGTCAGAGCCCCACAAGTCATCCCATGTTGGATTCTCCTAGGTCTCTCTCTAGTTTTAAAAAATGCACAGGTTTGGTAGGTTTCCCTAGGTGCCGGCTGAGCTAGAGGCCCAAATCTACAGGTAGTCACTTTGCAAAAAACACCCCTGTTTTCATTCAAAAAATGGGATGTGTCCACGTTGCGTTTTGGGGCATTTCCTGTCGCTGGCGCTAGGCCTACCCACACAAGTGAGGTATCATTTTTATCAGGAGACTTGGGGGAACGCTGGGTGGAAGGAAATTTGTGCCTCTTCTCAGATTCCAGAACTTTCTGCCACAGAAATGTGAGGAACATGTGTTTTTTTAGCCAACTTTTGAGGTTTTCAAAGGATTCTGGGTAACAGAACCTGGTCAGAACCCCACAAGTCACCCCATCTTGGATTCCCCTAGGTCTCTAGTTTTCAAAAATGCACAGGTTTGGTAGGTTTCCCTAGGTGCCGGCTGAGCTAGAGGCCAAAATCTACAGGTAGGCACTTTGCAAAAAACACCTCTGTTTTCTTTAAAAAAAATGGGATGTGTCCACGTTGCGTTTTGGGGCATTTCCTGTCGCGGGCGCTAGGCCTACCCACACAAGTGAGGTATCATTTTTATCGGGAGACTTGGGGGAACTCTGGGTGGAAGGAAATTTGTGCCTCCTCTCAGATTCCAGAACTTTCTGCCACAGAAATGTGAGGAACATGTGTTTTTTTAGCCAAATTTTGAGGTTTGCAAAGGATTCTGGGTAACAGAACCTGGTCAGAGCCCCACAAGTCACCCCATCTTGTATTCCCCTAGGTCTCTAGTTTTCAAAAATGCACAGGTTTGGTAGGTTTCCCTAGGTGCCGGCTGAGCTAGAGGCCAAAATCTACAGGTAGGCACTTTGCAAAAAACACCCCTGTTTTCTTTAAAAAAATGGGATGTGTCCACGTTGCGTTTTGGGGCATTTCCTGTCGCTGGCGCTAGGCCTACCCACACAAGTGAGGTATCATTTTTATCAGGAGACTTGGGGGAACGCTGGGTGGAAGGAAATTTGTGCCTCTTCTCAGATTCCAGAACTTTCTGCCACAGAAATGTGAGGAACATGTGTTTTTTTTGCTAAATTTTGAGGTTTGCAAAGGATTCTGGGTAACAGAACCTGGTGAGAGCCCCACAAGTCACCCCATCTTGGATTCCAATGGGTCTCTAGTTTTAAAAAATGCACAGGTTTGGTAGGTTTCCCTAGGTGCCGGCTGAGCTAGAGGCCAAAATCTACAGGTAGGCACTTTGCAAAAAACACCTCTGTTTTCTTTAAAAAAAATGGGATGTGTCCACGTTGCGTTTTGGGGCATTTCCTGTCGCGGGCGCTAGGCCTACCGACACAAGTGAGGTATCATTTTTATCGGGAGACTTGGGGGAACGCTGGGTGGAAGGAAAATTTTTGCCTCCTCTCAGATTCCAGAACTTTCTGCCACAGAAATGTGAGGAACATGTGTTTTTTTAGCCAAATTTTGATGTTTGCAAAGGATTCTGGGTAACGGAACCTGGTCAGAGCCCCACAAGTCACCCCATCTTGGATTCCCCTAGGTCTCAGGTTTTCAAGAATGCACAGGTTTGGTAGGTTTCCCTAGGTGCCGGCTGAGCTAGAGGCCAAAATCTACAGGTAGGCACTTTGCAAAAAACACCTCTGTTTTCTTTCAAAAAATGGGATGTGTCCACGTTGCGTTTTGGGGCATTTCCTGTCGCGGGCGCTAGGCCTATCCACACAAGTGAGGTATAATTTTTATCGGGAGACTTGGGGGAACGCTGGGTGGAAGGAAATTTGTGGCTCCTCTCTGATTCCAGAACTTTCTGTCACCGAAATGTGAGGAAAATGTGTTTGTTTAGCCAAATTTTGAGGTTTGCAAAGGATTCTGGGTAACAGAACCTGGTCAGAGCCCCACAAGTCACCCCATCTTGTATTCCCCTAGGTCTCTAGTTTATAAAAATGCACAGGTTTGGTAGGTTTCCCTAGGTGCCGGCTGAGCTAGAGGCCCAAATCTACAGGTAGTCACTTTGCAAAAAACACCCCTGTTTTCATTCAAAAAATGGGATGTGTCCACGTTGCGTTTTGGGGCATTTACTGTCGCGGGCGCTAGGCCTACCCACACAAGTGAGGTATCATTTTTATCAGGAGACTTGGGGGAACTCTGGGTGGAATGAAATTTGTGCCTCCTCTCAGATTCCAGAACTTTCTGCCACAGAAATGTGAGGAACATGTGTTTTTTTAGCCAAATTTTGAGGTTTGCAAAGGATTCTGGGTAACAGAACATGGTCAGAGCCCCACAAGTCACCCCATCTTGTATTCCCCTAGGTCTCTAGTTTTCAAAAATGCACAGGTTTGGTAGGTTTCCCTAGGTGCTGGCTGAGCTAGAGGCCAAAATCTACAGGTAGGCACTTTGAAAAATACAGCTCTGTTTTCTGTCCAAAAATGGGATGTGTCCACTTTGTGCTTTGGGGCATTTCCTGTCGCAGGCGCTAGGCCTACCCACACAAGTGAGGTATCATTTTTATCTGGAGACTTGGGGGAACGCTGGGTGGAAGGAAATTTGTGCCTCCTCTCAGATTCCAGAACTTTCTGCCACAGAAATGTGAGGAACATGTGTTTTTTTAGCCAACTTTTGAGGTTTGCAAAGGATTCTGGGTAACAGAACCTGGTCAGAGCCCCACAAGTCACCCCATCTTGTATTCCCCTAGGTCTCTAGTTTTAAAAAATGCACAGGTTTGGTAGGTTTCCCTAGGTGCCGGCTGAGCTAGAGGCCAAAATCTACAGGTAGGCACTTTGCAAAATACAGCTCTGTTTTCTGTCCAAAAATTGGATGTGTCCACGTTGTGCTTTGGGGCATTTCCTGTCGCGGGCGCTAGGCCTACCGACACAAGTGAGGTATCATTTTTATCGGGAGACTTGGGGGAACGCTGGGTGGAAGGAAATTTGTGCCTCCTCTCAGATTCCAGAACTTTCTGCCACAGAAATGTGAGGAACATGTGTTTTTTTAGCCAAATTTTGATGTTTGCAAAGGATTCTGGGTAACAGAACCTGGTCAGAGCCCCACAAGTCACCCCATGTTGGATTCTCCTAGGTCTCTCTCTAGTTTTAAAAAATGCACAGGTTTGGTAGGTTTCCCTAGGTGCCGGCTGAGCTAGAGGCCCAAATCTACAGGTAGTCACTTTGCAAAAAACACCCCTGTTTTCATTCAAAAAATGGGATGTGTCCAGGTTGCGTTTTGGGGCATTTCCTGTCGCTGGCGCTAGGCCTACCCACACAAGTGAGGTATCATTTTTATCAGGAGACTTGGGGGAACGCTGGGTGGAAGGAAATTTGTGCCTCTTCTCAGATTCCAGAACTTTCTGCCACAGAAATGTGAGGAACATGTGTTTTTTTAGCCAACTTTTGAGGTTTTCAAAGGATTCTGGGTAACAGAACCTGGTCAGAACCCCACAAGTCACCCCATCTTGGATTCCCCTAGGTCTCTAGTTTTCAAAAATGCACAGGTTTGGTAGGTTTCCCTAGGTGCCGGCTGAGCCAGAGGCCAAAATCTACAGGTAGGCACTTTGCAAAAAACACCTCTGTTTTCTTTAAAAAAAATGGGATGTGTCCACGTTGCGTTTTGGGGCATTTCCTGTCGCGGGCGCTAGGCCTACCGACACAAGTGAGGTATCATTTTTATCGGGAGACTTGGGGGAACGCTGGGTGGAAGGAAAATTTTTGCCTCCTCTCAGATTCCAGAACTTTCTGCCACAGAAATGTGAGGAACATGTGTTTTTTTAGCCAAATTTTGATGTTTGCAAAGGATTCTGGGTAACGGACCCTGGTCAGAGCCCCACAAGTCACCCCATCTTGGATTCCCCTAGGTCTCAGGTTTTCAAGAATGCACAGGTTTGGTAGGTTTCCCTAGGTGCCGGCTGAGCTAGAGGCCAAAATCTACAGGTAGGCACTTTGCAAAAAACACCTCTGTTTTCTTTCAAAAAATGGGATATGTCCACGTTGCGTTTTGGGGCATTTCCTGTCACGGGCGCTAGGCCTATCCACACAAGTGAGGTATCATTTATATCGGGAGACTTGGGGGAACGCTGGGTGGAAGGAAATTTGTGGCTCCTCTCTGATTCCAGAACTTTCTGTCACCGAAATGTGAGGAAAATGTGTTTGTTTAGCCAAATTTTGAGGTTTGCAAAGGATTCTGGGTAACAGAACCTGGTCAGAGCCCCACAAGTCACCCCATCTTGTATTCCCCTAGGTCTCTAGTTTTTAAAAATGCACAGGTTTGGTAGGTTTCCCTAGGTGCCGGCTGAGCTAGAGGCCAAAATCTACAGGTAGTCACTTTGCAAAAAACACCCCTGTTTTCATTCAAAAAATGGGATGTGTCCACGTTGCGTTTTGGGGCATTTCCTGTCGCGGGCGCTAGGCCTACCCACACAAGTGAGGTATCATTTTTATCAGGAGACTTGGGGGAACTCTGGGTGGAATGAAATTTGTGCCTCCTCTCAGATTCCAGAACTTTCTGCCACAGAAATGTGAGGAACATGTGTTTTTTTAGCCAAATTTTGAGGTTTGCAAAGGATTCTGGGTAACAGAACCTGGTCAGAGCCCCACAAGTCACCCCATCTTGTATTCCCCTAGGTCTCTAGTTTTCAAAAATGCACAGGTTTGGTAGGTTTCCCTAGGTGCCGGCTGAGCTAGAGGCCAAAAGCTACAGGTAGGCACTTTGCAAAATACAGCTGTTTTCTGTCCAAAAATGGGATGTGTCCACTTTGTGCTTTGGGGCATTTCCTGTCGCAGGCGCTAGGCCTACCGACACAAGTGAGGTATCATTTTTATCGGGAGACTAGGGGGAACGCTGGGTGGAAGGAAATTTGTGCCTCCTCTCAGATTCCCGAACTTTCTGCCACAGAAATGTGAGGAACATGTGTTTTTTTAGCCAAATTTTGATGTTTGCAAAGGATTCTGGGTAACAGAACCTGGTCAGAGGACCACAAGTCACCCCATGTTGGATTCCCCTAGGTCTCTAGTTTTCAAAAATGCAAAGGTTTGGTAGGTTTCCCTAGGTGCCGGCTGAGCTAGAGGCCAAAATCTACAGGTAGGCACTTTGCAAAATACAGCTGTTTTCTGTCCAAAAATGGGATGTGTCCACTTTGTGCTTTGGGGCATTTCCTGTCGCAGGCGCTAGGCCTACCCACACAAGTGAGGTATCATTTTTATCGGGAGACTTGGGGGAACGCTGGGTGGAAGGAAATTTGTGCCTCCTCTCAGATTCCAGAACTTTCTGCCACAGAAATGTGAGGAACATGTGTTTTTTTAGCCAACTTTTGAGGTTTGCAAAGGATTCTGGGTAACAGAACCTGGTCAGAGCCCCACAAGTCACCCCATCTTGGATTCCCCTAGATCTCAGGTTTTCAAGAATGCACAGGTTTGGTAGGTTTCCCTAGGTGCCGGCTGAGCTAGAGGCCAAAATCTACAGGTAGGCACTTTGCAAAAAACACCTCTGTTTTATTTCAAAAAATGGGATGTGTCCACGTTGCGTTTTGGGGCATTTCCTGTCGCGGGCGCTAGGCCTATCCACACAAGTGAGGTATCATTTTTATCGGGAGACTTGGGGGAACGCTGGGTGGATGGAAATTTGTGCCTCCTCTCAGATTCCAGAACTTTCTGCTACAGAAATGTGAGGAACATGTGTTTTTTTAGCCAAATTTTGAGGTTTGCAAAGGATTGTGGGTAACAGAACCTGGTCAGAGCCCCACAAGTCACCCCATCTTGGATTCCCCTAGGTCTCTGGTTTTAAAAAATGCACAGGTTTGGTAGGTTTCCCTAGGTGCCGGCTGAGCTAGAGGCCAAAATCTACAGGTAGGCACTTTGCAAAAAACACCTCTGTTTTCTTTAAAAAAAAATGGGATGTGTCCACGTTGCGTTTTGGGGCATTTCCTGTCGCGGGCGCTAGGCCTACCGACACAAGTGAGGTATCATTTTTATCGGGAGACTTGGGGGAACGCTGGGTGGAAGGAAAATTCTTGCCTCCTCTCAGATTCCAGAACTTTCTGCCACAGAAATGTGAGGAACATGTGTTTTTTTAGCCAAATTTTGATGTTTGCAAAGGATTCTGGGTAACGGAACCTGGTCAGAGCCCCACAAGTCACCCCATCTTGGATTCCCCTAGGTCTCAGGTTTTCAAGAATGCACAGGTTTGGTAGGTTTCCCTAGGTGCCGGCTGAGCTAGAGGCCAAAATCTACAGGTAGGCACTTTGCAAAAAACACCTCTGTTTTCTTTCAAAAAATGGGATGTGTCCACGTTGCGTTTTGGGGCATTTCCTGTCGAGGGCGCTAGGCCTATCCACACAAGTGAGGTATCATTTATATCGGGAGACTTGGGGGAACGCTGGGTGGAAGGAAATTTGTGGCTCCTCTCTGATTCCAGAACTTTCTGTCACCGAAATGTGAGGAAAATGTGTTTGTTTAGCCAAATTTTGAGGTTTGCAAAGGATTCTGGGTAACAGAACCTGGTCAGAGCCCCACAAGTCACCCCATCTTGTATTCCCCTAGGTCTCTAGTTTTTAAAAATGCACAGGTTTGGTAGGTTTCCCTAGGTGCCGGCTGAGCTAGAGGCCAAAATCTACAGGTAGGCACTTTGCAAAAAACACCCCTGTTTTCTTTAAAAAAATGGGATGTGTCCACGTTGCGTTTTGGGGCATTTCCTGTCGCGGGCGCTAGGCCTACCCACACAAGTGAGGTATCATTTTTATCAGGAGACTTGGGGGAACTCTGGGTGGAAGGAAATTTGTGCCTCCTCTCAGATTCCAGAACTTTCTGCCACAGAAATGTGAGGAACATGTGGTTTTTTAGCCAAATTTTGATGTTTGCAAAGGATTCTGGGTAACAGAACCTGGTCAGAGCCCCACAAGTCACCCCATGTTGGATTCCCCTAGGTCTCTAGTTTTCAAAAATGCACAGGTTTGGTAGGTTTCCCTAGGTGCCGGCTGAGCTAGAGGCCAAAATCTACAGGTAGGCACTTTGAAAAATACAGCTCTGTTTTCTGTCCAAAAATGGGAAGTGTCCACTTTGTGCTTTGGGGCATTTCCTGTCGCAGGCGCTAGGCCTACCCACACAAGTGAGGTATCATTTTTATCGGGAGACTTGGGGGAACACTGGGTGGAACGAAATTTGTGCCTCCTCTCAGATTCCAGAACTTTCTGCCACAGAAATGTGAGGAACATGTGTTTTTTTAGCCAAATTTTGAGGTTTGCAAAGGATTCTGGGTAACAGAACCTGGTCAGAGCCCCACAAGTCACCCCATCTTGTATTCCCCTAGGTCTCTAGTTTTTAAAAATGCACAGGTTTGGTAGGTTTCCCTAGGTGCCGGCTGAGCTAGAGGCCAAAATCTACAGGTAGGCACTTTGCAAAAAACACCTCTGTTTTCTTTCAAAAAATTTGATGTGTCCACGTTGCATTTTGGGGTATTTTCTGTCGCGGGCGCTAGGCCTACCCACACAAGTGAGGTATCATTTTTATCGGGACACTTGGGGGAACGCTGGGTGGATGGAAATTTGTGCCTCCTCTCAGATTCCAGAACTTTCTGCTATAGAAATGTGAGGAACATGTGTTTTTTTAGCCAAATTTTGAGGTTTGCAAAGGATTCTGGATAACAGAACCTGGTCAGAGCCCCACAAGTCACCCCATCTTGGATTCCCCTAGGTCTCAGGTTTTCAAGAATGCAAAGGTTAGGTAGGTTTCCCTAGGTGCCGGGTGAGCTAGAGGCCAAAATCTACAGGTAGGCACTTTGTAAAAAACACCTCTGTTTTCTTTCAAAAAATGGGATGTGTCCACGTTGTGCTTTGGGGCATTTCCTGTCGCAGGTGCTTGGCCTACCCACACAAGTGAGGTATCATTTTTATCGGGAGACTTGCGGGAACGCTGGGTGGAAGGAAATTTGTGCCTCCTCTCAGATTCCAGAACTTTCTGCCACAGAAATGTGAGGAACATGTGTTTTTTTAGCCAAATTTTGAGGTTTGCACAGGATTCTGGGTAACAGAACCTGGTCAGAGCCCCACAAGTCACCCCATGTTGGATTCCCCTAGGTCTCTAGTTTTCAAAAATGCACAGGTTTGGTAGTTTTCCCTAGGTGCCGGCTGAGCTAGAGGCCAAAATCTACAGGTAGGCACTTTGCAAAATACAGCTCTGTTTCTGTCCAAAAATGGGATGTGTCCACGTTGTGCTTTGGGGCATTTCCTGTCGTAGGTGCTAGGCCTACCCACACAAGTGAGGTATCATTTTTATCGGGAGACTTGGGGGAACACTGGGTGGAACGAAATTTGTGCCTCCTCTCAGATTCCAGAACTTTCTGCCACAGAAATGTGAGGAACATGTGTTTTTTTAGCCAAATTTTGAGGTTTGCAAAGGATTCTGGGTAACAGAACCTGGTCAGAGCCCCACAAGTCACCCCATCTTGTATTCCCCTAGGTCTCTAGTTTTCAAAAATGCACAGGTTTGGTAGGTTTCCCTAGGTGCCGGCTGAGCTAGAGGCCAAAATCTACAGGTAGGCACTTTGCAAAAAACACCTCTGTTTTCTTTCAAAAAATGGGATGTGTCCACGTTGCGTTTTGGGGCATTTCCTGTCGCGGGCGCTAGGCCTACCCACACAAGTGAGGTATCATTTTTATCAGGAGACTTGGGGGAACTCTGGGTGGAAGGAAATTTGTGGCTCCTCTCTGATTCCAGAACTTTCTGTCACCGAAATGTGAGGAAAATGTGTTTGTTTAGCCAAATTTTGAGGTTTGCAAAGGATTCTGGGTAACAGAACCTGGTCAGAGCCCCACAAGTCACCGCATCTTGTATTTCCCTAGGTCTCTAGTTTTAAAAAATGCACAGGTTTGGTAGGTTTCCCTAGGTGCCGGCTGAGCTAGAGGCCAAAATCTACAGGTAGGCACTTTGCAAAAAACACCCCTGTTTTCTTTCAAAAAATGGGATGTGTCCACGTTGCGTTTTGGGGCATTTCCTGTCGCGGGCGCTAGGCCTACCCACACAAGTGAGGTATCATTTTTATCAGGAGACTTGGGGGAACTCTGGGTGGAAGGAAATTTCTGCCTCCTCTCAGATTCCAGAACTTTCTGCCACAGAAATGTGAGGAACATGTGTTTTTTTAGCCAAATTTTGAGGTTTGCAAAGGATTCTGGGTAACAGAACCTGGTCAGAGCCCCACAAGTCACCCCATCTTGGATTCCCCTAGGTCTCTAGTTTTCAAAAATGCACAGGTTTGGTAGGTTTCCCTAGGTGCCGGCTGAGCTAGAGGCCAAAATCTACAGGTAGGCACTTTGCAAAAAACACCCCTGTTTTCTTTCAAAAAATGGGATGTGTCCACGTTGCGTTTTGGGGCATTTCCTGTAGCGGGCGCTAGGCCTACCCACACAAGTGAGGTATTATTTTTATCAGGAGACTTGGGGGAACGCTGGGTGAAAGGAAATTTGTGCCTCCTCTCAGATTCCAGAAATTTCTGCCACCGAAATGTGAGGAACATGTGTTTTTCTAGCCAAATTTTGAGGTTTGCAAAGGATTCTGGGTAACAGAACCTGGTCAGAGCCCCACAAGTCACCCCATCTTGGATTCCCCTAGGTCTCTAGTTTTAAAAAATGCACAGGTTTGGTAGGTTTCCCTAGGTGCAGGCTGAGCTAGATGCCAAAATCTACAGGTAGGCACTTTGCAAAAAACACCTCTGTTTTCTTTCAAAAAATGGGATGTGTCCACGTTGCGTTTTGGGGCATTTCCTGTCGCGGGCGCTAGGCTTACCGACACAAGTGAGGTATCATTTTTATCAGGAGACTTGGGGGAACGCTGGGTGGAAGGAAATTTGTGCCTCCTCTCAGATTCCAGAAGTTTCTGCCACAGAAATTTGAGGAACATGTGTTTTTTTAGCCAAATTTTGATGTTTGCAAAGGATTCTGGGTAACGGAACCTGGTCAGAGCCCCACAAGTCACCCCATCTTGGATTCCCCTAGGTCTCAGGTTTTCAAGAATGCACAGGTTTGGTAGGTTTCCCTAGGTGCCGGCTGAGCTAGAGGCCAAAATCTACAGGTAGGCACTTTGCAAAAAACACCTCTGTTTTCTTTAAAAAAATGGGATGTGTCCACGTTGCGTTTTGGGGCATTTCCTGTCGCGGGCGCTAGGCCTATCCACACAAGTGAGGTATCATTTTTATCGGGAGACTTGGGGGAACGCTGGGTGGAAGGAAATTTGTGGCTCCTCTCTGATTCCAGAACTTTCTGTCACCGAAATGTGATGAAAATGTGTTTGTTTAGCCAAATTTTGAGGTTTGCAAAGGATTCTGGGTAACAGAACCTGGTCAGAGCCCCACAAGTCACACCATCTTGGATTCCCCTAGGTCTCAGGTTTTCAAGAATGCACAGGTTTGGTAGGTTTCACTAGGTGCAGGCTGAGCTAGAGGCCAAAATCTACAGGTAGGCACTTTGCAAAAAACACCTCTGTTTTCTTTCAAAAAATTTGATGTGTGCACGTTGCATTTTGGGGCATTTTCTGTCGCGGGCGCTAGGCCTACCCACACGAGTGAGGTATCATTTTTATCGGGACACTTGGGGGAACGCTGGGTTTAAGGAAATTTGTGCCTCCTCTCAGATTCCAGAACTTTCTGCTACAGAAATGTGAGGAACATGTGTTTTTTTTGCCAAATTTTGCGGTTTGCAAAGGATTCTGGGTAACAGAACCTGGTCAGAGCCCCACAAGTCACCCCATCTTGGATTCACCTAGGTCTCAGGTTTTCAAGAATGCACCGGTTTGGTGGTTTCCCTAGGTGCCGGCTGAGCTAGAGGCCAAAATCTACAGGGAGGCACTTTGCAAAAAACACCCCTGTTTTCTTTCAAAAAATGGGATGTGTCCACGTTGCGATTTGGGGCATTTCCTGTCGCGGGCGCTAGGCCTACCCACACAAGTGAGGTATCATTTTTATCAGGAGACTTGGGGGAACTCTGGGTGGAAGGAAATTTGTGCCTTCTCTCAGATTCCAGAACTTTCTGCCACAGAAATGTGAGGAACATGTGTTTTTTTAGCCATATTTTGAGGTTTGCAATGGATTCTGGGTAACAGAACCTGGTCAGAGCCCCACAAGTCACACCATCTTGGATTCACCTAGGTCTCAGGTTTTCAAGAATGCACAGGTTTGGTAGGTTTCACTAGGTGCAGGCTGAGCTAGAGGCCAAAATCTACAGATAGGCACTTTGCAAAAAACACCTCTGTTTTCTTTCAAAAAATTTGATGTGTGCACGTTGCATTTTGGGGCATTTTCTGTCGCGGGCGCTAGGCCTACCCACACGAGTGAGGTATCATTTTTATCGGGACACTTGGGGGAACGCTGGGTTTAAGGAAATTTGTGCCTCCTCTCAGATTCCAGAACTTTCTGCTACAGAAATGTGAGGAACATGTGGTTTTTTTGCCAAATTTTGAGGTTTGCAAAGGATTCTGGGTAACAGAACCTGGTCAGAGCCCCACAAGTCACCCCATCTTGGATTCACCTAGGTCTCAGGTTTTCAAGAATGCACCGGTTTGGTAGGTTTCCCTAGGTGCCGGCTGAGCTAGAGGCCAAAATCTACAGGGAGGCACTTTGCAAAAAACACCCCTGTTTTCTTTCAAAAAATGGGATGTGTCCACGTTGCGATTTGGGGCATTTCCTGTCGCGGGCGCTAGGCCTACCCACACAAGTGAGGTATCATTTTTACCAGGAGACTTGGGGGAACTCTGGGTGGAAGGAAATTTGTGCCTTCTCTCAGATTCCAGAACTTTCTGCCACAGAAATGTGAGGAACATGTGTTTTTTTAGCCAAATTTTGAGGTTTGCAAAGGATTCTGGGTAACAGAACCTGGTCAGAGCCCCACAAGTCACCCCATCTTGTATTCCCCTAGGTCTCTAGTTTTAAAAAATGCACAGGTTTGGTAGGTTTCCCTAGGTGCCGGCTGAGCTAGAGGCCAAAATCTACAGGTAGGCACTTTGCAAAAAACACCCCTGTTTTCTTTCGAAAAATGGGATGGGTCCACGTTGCGTTTTGGGGCATTTCCTGTCGCGGGCGCTAGGCCTACCCACACAAGTGAGGTATCATTTTTATCGGGAGACTTGGGGGAACGCTGGGTGGAAGGAAATTTGTGCCTCCTCTCAGATTCCAGAACTTTCTGCTACAGAAATGTGAGGAACATGTGTTTTTTTAGCCAAATTTTGAGGTTTGCAAAGGATTCTGGGTAAAAGAACCTGGTCAGAGCCCCACAAGTCACCCCATCTTGGATTCACCTAGGTCTCAGGTTTTCAAGAATGCACCGGTTTGGTGGTTTCCCTAGGTGCCGGCTGAGCTAGAGGCCAAAATCTACAGGGAGGCACTTTGCAAAAAACACCTCTGTTTTCTTTCAAAAAATTTGATGTGTCCACGTTGCATTTTGGGGTATTTTCTGTCGCGGGCGCTAGGCCTACCCACACAAGTGAGGTATCATTTTTATCGGGACACTTGGGGGAACGCTGGGTGGAAGGAAATTTGTGCCTCCTCTCAGATTCCAGAACTTTCTGCTATAGAAATGTGAGGAACATGTGTTTTTTTAGCCAAATTTTGAGGTTTGCAAAGGATTCTGGATAACAGAACCTGGTCAGAGCCCCACAAGTCACCCCATCTTGGATTCCCCTAGGTCTCAGGTTTTCAAGAATGCAAAGGTTAGGTAGGTTTCCCTAGGTGCCGGGTGAGCTAGAGGCCAAAATCTACAGGTAGGCACTTTGTAAAAAACACCTCTGTTTTCTTTCAAAAAATGGGATGTGTCCACGTTGTGCTTTGGGGCATTTCCTGTCGCAGGTGCTTGGCCTACCCACACAAGTGAGGTATCATTTTTATCGGGAGACTTGCGGGAACGCTGGGTGGAAGGAAATTTGTGCCTCCTCTCAGATTCCAGAACTTTCTGCCACAGAAATGTGAGGAACATGTGTTTTTTTAGCCAAATTTTGAGGTTTGCACAGGATTCTGGGTAACAGAACCTGGTCAGAGCCCCACAAGTCACCCCATGTTGGATTCCCCTAGGTCTCTAGTTTTCAAAAATGCACAGGTTTGGTAGTTTTCCCTAGGTGCCGGCTGAGCTAGAGGCCAAAATCTACAGGTAGGCACTTTGCAAAATACAGCTCTGTTTTCTGTCCAAAAATGGGATGTGTCCACGTTGTGCTTTGGGGCATTTCCTGTCGTAGGTGCTAGGCCTACCCACACAAGTGAGGTATCATTTTTATCGGGAGACTTGGGGGAACACTGGGTGGAACGAAATTTGTGCCTCCTCTCAGATTCCAGAACTTTCTGCCACAGAAATGTGAGGAACATGTGTTTTTTTAGCCAAATTTTGAGGTTTGCAAAGGATTCTGGGTAACAGAACCTGGTCAGAGCCCCACAAGTCACCCCATCTTGTATTCCCCTAGGTCTCTAGTTTTCAAAAATGCACAGGTTTGGTAGGTTTCCCTAGGTGCCGGCTGAGCTAGAGGCCAAAATCTACAGGTAGGCACTTTGCAAAAAACACCTCTGTTTTCTTTCAAAAAATGGGATGTGTCCACGTTGCGTTTTGGGGCATTTCCTGTCGCGGGCGCTAGGCCTACCCACACAAGTGAGGTATCATTTTTATCAGGAGACTTGGGGGAACTCTGGGTGGAAGGAAATTTGTGGCTCCTCTCTGATTCCAGAACTTTCTGTCACCGAAATGTGAGGAAAATGTGTTTGTTTAGCAAAATTTTGAGGTTTGCAAAGGATTCTGGGTAACAGAACCTGGTCAGAGCCCCACAAGTCACCGCATCTTGTATTCCCCTAGGTCTCTAGTTTTCAAAAATGCACAGGTTTGGTAGGTTTCCCTAGGTGCCGGCTGAGCTAGAGGCCAAAATCTACAGGTAGGCACTTTGCAAAAAACACCCCTGTTTTCTTTCAAAAAATGGGATGTGTCCACGTTGCGTTTTGGGGCATTTCCTGTCGCGGGCGCTAGGCCTACCCACACAAGTGAGGTATCATTTTTATCAGGAGACTTGGGGGAACTCTGGGTGGAAGGAATTTTCTGCCTCCTCTCAGATTCCAGAACTTTCTGCCACAGAAATGTGAGGAACATGTGTTTTTTTAGCCAAATTTTGAGGTTTGCAAAGGATTCTGGGTAACAGAACCTGGTCAGAGCCCCACAAGTCACCCCATCTTGTATTCCCCTAGGTCTCTAGTTTTCAAAAATGCACAGGTTTGGTAGGTTTCCCTAGGTGCCGGCTGAGCTAGAGGCCAAAATCTACAGGTAGGCACTTTGCAAAAAACACCCCTGTTTTCTTTCAAAAAATGGGATGTGTCCACGTTGCGTTTTGGGGCATTTCCTGTAGCGGGCGCTAGGCCTACCCACACAAGTG
Organism: Pleurodeles waltl; assembly: GCF_031143425.1. Classification (NCBI taxonomy): domain Eukaryota; kingdom Metazoa; phylum Chordata; class Amphibia; order Caudata; family Salamandridae; genus Pleurodeles; species Pleurodeles waltl. The sequence continues at coordinate 443,993 of NW_027149860.1, forward strand.
AGGTATTATTTTTATCAGGAGACTTGGGGGAACGCTGGGTGAAAGGAAATTTGTGCCTCCTCTCAGATTCCAGAAATTTCTGCCACCGAAATGTGAGGAACATGTGTTTTTTTAGCCAAATTTTGAGGTTTGCAAAGGATTCTGGGTAACAGAACCTGGTCAGAGCCCCACAAGTCACCCCATCTTGGATTCCCCTAGGTCTCTAGTTTTAAAAAATGCACAGGTTTGGTAGGTTTCCCTAGGTGCAGGCTGAGCTAGATGCCAAAATCTACAGGTAGGCACTTTGCAAAAAACACCTCTGTTTTCTTTCAAAAAATGGGATGTGTCCACGTTGCGTTTTGGGGCATTTCCTGTCGCGGGCGCTAGGCTTACCGACACAAGTGAGGTATCATTTTTATCAGGAGACTTGGGGGAACGCTGGGTGGAAGGAAATTTGTGCCTCCTCTCAGATTCCAGAAGTTTCTGCCACAGAAATTTGAGGAACATGTGTTTTTTTAGCCAAATTTTGATGTTTGCAAAGGATTCTGGGTAACGGAACCTGGTCAGAGCCCCACAAGTCACCCCATCTTGGATTCCCCTAGGTCTCAGGTTTTCAAGAATGCACAGGTTTGGTAGGTTTCCCTAGGTGCCGGCTGAGCTAGAGGCCAAAATCTACAGGTAGGCACTTTGCAAAAAACACCTCTGTTTTCTTTCAAAAAATGGGATGTGTCCACGTTGCGTTTTGGGGCATTTCCTGTCGCGGGCGCTAGGCCTATCCACACAAGTGAGGTATCATTTTTATCGGGAGACTTGGGGGAACGCTGGGTGGAAGGAAATTTGTGGCTCCTCTCTGATTCCAGAACTTTCTGTCACCGAAATGTGATGAAAATGTGTTTGTTTAGCCAAATTTTGAGGTTTGCAAAGGATTCTGGGTAACAGAACCTGGTCAGAGCCCCACAAGTCACACCATCTTGGATTCCCCTAGGTCTCAGGTTTTCAAGAATGCACAGGTTTGGTAGGTTTCACTAGGTGCAGGCTGAGCTAGAGGCCAAAATCTACAGGTAGGCACTTTGCAAAAAACACCTCTGTTTTCTTTCAAAAAATTTGATGTGTGCACGTTGCATTTTGGGGCATTTTCTGTCGCGGGCGCTAGGCCTACCCACACGAGTGAGGTATCATTTTTATCGGGACACTTGGGGGAACGCTGGGTTTAAGGAAATTTGTGCCTCCTCTCAGATTCCAGAACTTTCTGCTACAGAAATGTGAGGAACATGTGTTTTTTTTGCCAAATTTTGCGGTTTGCAAAGGATTCTGGGTAACAGAACCTGGTCAAAGCCCCACAAGTCACCCCATCTTGGATTCACCTAGGTCTCAGGTTTTCAAGAATGCACCGGTTTGGTGGTTTCCCTAGGTGCCGGCTGAGCTAGAGGCCAAAATCTACAGGGAGGCACTTTGCAAAAAACACCCCTGTTTTCTTTCAAAAAATGGGATGTGTCCACGTTGCGATTTGGGGCATTTCCTGTCGCGGGCGCTAGGCCTACCCACACAAGTGAGGTATCATTTTTATCAGGAGACTTGGGGGAACTCTGGGTGGAAGGAAATTTGTGCCTTCTCTCAGATTCCAGAACTTTCTGCCACAGAAATGTGAGGAACATGTGTTTTTTTAGCCATATTTTGAGGTTTGCAATGGATTCTGGGTAACAGAACCTGGTCAGAGCCCCACAAGTCACACCATCTTGGATTCACCTAGGTCTCAGGTTTTCAAGAATGCACAGGTTTGGTAGGTTTCACTAGGTGCAGGCTGAGCTAGAGGCCAAAATCTACAGGTAGGCACTTTGCAAAAAACACCTCTGTTTTCTTTCAAAAAATTTGATGTGTGCACGTTGCATTTTGGGGCATTTTCTGTCGCGGGCGCTAGGCCTACCCACACGAGTGAGGTATCATTTTTATCGGGACACTTGGGGGAACGCTGGGTTTAAGGAAATTTGTGCCTCCTCTCAGATTCCAGAACTTTCTGCCACAGAAATGTGAGGAACATGTGTTTTTTTAGCCAAATTTTGAGGTTTGCAAAGGATTCTGGGTAACAGAACCTGGTCAGAGCCCCACAAGTCACCCCATCTTGTATTCCCCTAGGTCTCTAGTTTTCAAAAATGCACAGGTTTGGTAGGTTTCCCTAGGTGCCGGCTGAGCTAGAGGCCAAAATCTACAGGTAGGCACTTTGCAAAAAACACCTCTGTTTTCTTTCAAAAAATGGGATGTGTCCACGTTGCGTTTTGGGGCATTTCCTGTCGCGGGCGCTAGGCCTACCCACACAAGTGAGGTATCATTTTTATCAGGAGACTTGGGGGAACTCTGGGTGGAAGGAAATTTGTGGCTCCTCTCTGATTCCAGAACTTTCTGTCACCGAAATGTGAGGAAAATGTGTTTGTTTAGCAAAATTTTGAGGTTTGCAAAGGATTCTGGGTAACAGAACCTGGTCAGAGCCCCACAAGTCACCGCATCTTGTATTCCCCTAGGTCTCTAGTTTTCAAAAATGCACAGGTTTGGTAGGTTTCCCTAGGTGCCGGCTGAGCTAGAGGCCAAAATCTACAGGTAGGCACTTTGCAAAAAACACCCCTGTTTTCTTTCAAAAAATGGGATGTGTCCACGTTGCGTTTTGGGGCATTTCCTGTCGCGGGCGCTAGGCCTACCCACACAAGTGAGGTATCATTTTTATCAGGAGACTTGGGGGAACTCTGGGTGGAAGGAAATTTCTGCCTCCTCTCAGATTCCAGAACTTTCTGCCACAGAAATGTGAGGAACATGTGTTTTTTTAGCCAAATTTTGAGGTTTGCAAAGGATTCTGGGTAACAGAACCTGGTCAGAGCCCCACAAGTCACCCCATCTTGTATTCCCCTAGGTCTCTAGTTTTCAAAAATGCACAGGTTTGGTAGGTTTCCCTAGGTGCCGGCTGAGCTAGAGGCCAAAATCTACAGGTAGGCACTTTGCAAAAAACACCCCTGTTTTCTTTCAAAAAATGGGATGTGTCCACGTTGCGTTTTGGGGCATTTCCTGTAGCGGGCGCTAGGCCTACCCACACAAGTGAGGTATTATTTTTATCAGGAGACTTGGGGGAACGCTGGGTGAAAGGAAATTTGTGCCTCCTCTCAGATTCCAGAAATTTCTGCCACCGAAATGTGAGGAACATGTGTTTTTTTAGCCAAATTTTGAGGTTTGCAAAGGATTCTGGGTAACAGAACCTGGTCAGAGCCCCACAAGTCACCCCATCTTGGATTCCCCTAGGTCTCTAGTTTTAAAAAATGCACAGGTTTGGTAGGTTTCCCTAGGTGCAGGCTGAGCTAGATGCCAAAATCTACAGGTAGGCACTTTGCAAAAAACACCTCTGTTTTCTTTCAAAAAATGGGATGTGTCCACGTTGCGTTTTGGGGCATTTCCTGTCGCGGGCGCTAGGCTTACCGACACAAGTGAGGTATCATTTTTATCAGGAGACTTGGGGGAACGCTGGGTGGAAGGAAATTTGTGCCTCCTCTCAGATTCCAGAAGTTTCTGCCACAGAAATTTGAGGAACATGTGTTTTTTTAGCCAAATTTTGATGTTTGCAAAGGATTCTGGGTAACGGAACCTGGTCAGAGCCCCACAACTCACCCCATCTTGGATTCCCCTAGGTCTCAGGTTTTCAAGAATGCACAGGTTTGGTAGGTTTCCCTAGGTGCCGGCTGAGCTAGAGGCCAAAATCTACAGGTAGGCACTTTGCAAAAAACACCTCTGTTTTCTTTCAAAAAATGGGATGTGTCCACGTTGCGTTTTGGGGCATTTCCTGTCGCGGGCGCTAGGCCTATCCACACAAGTGAGGTATCATTTTTATCGGGAGACTTGGGGGAACGCTGGGTGGAAGGAAATTTGTGGCTCCTCTCTGATTCCAGAACTTTCTGTCACCGAAATGTGATGAAAATGTGTTTGTTTAGCCAAATTTTGAGGTTTGCAAAGGATTCTGGGTAACAGAACCTGGTCAGAGCCCCACAAGTCACACCATCTTGGATTCCCCTAGGTCTCAGGTTTTCAAGAATGCACAGGTTTGGTAGGTTTCACTAGGTGCAGGCTGAGCTAGAGGCCAAAATCTACAGGTAGGCACTTTGCAAAAAACACCTCTGTTTTCTTTCAAAAAATTTGATGTGTGCACGTTGCATTTTGGGGCATTTTCTGTCGCGGGCGCTAGGCCTACCCACACGAGTGAGGTATCATTTTTATCGGGACACTTGGGGGAACGCTGGGTTTAAGGAAATTTGTGCCTCCTCTCAGATTCCAGAACTTTCTGCTACAGAAATGTGAGGAACATGTGTTTTTTTTGCCAAATTTTGCGGTTTGCAAAGGATTCTGGGTAACAGAACCTGGTCAAAGCCCCACAAGTCACCCCATCTTGGATTCACCTAGGTCTCAGGTTTTCAAGAATGCACCGGTTTGGTGGTTTCCCTAGGTGCCGGCTGAGCTAGAGGCCAAAATCTACAGGGAGGCACTTTGCAAAAAACACCCCTGTTTTCTTTCAAAAAATGGGATGTGTCCACGTTGCGATTTGGGGCATTTCCTGTCGCGGGCGCTAGGCCTACCCACACAAGTGAGGTATCATTTTTATCAGGAGACTTGGGGGAACTCTGGGTGGAAGGAAATTTGTGCCTTCTCTCAGATTCCAGAACTTTCTGCCACAGAAATGTGAGGAACATGTGTTTTTTTAGCCATATTTTGAGGTTTGCAATGGATTCTGGGTAACAGAACCTGGTCAGAGCCCCACAAGTCACACCATCTTGGATTCACCTAGGTCTCAGGTTTTCAAGAATGCACAGGTTTGGTAGGTTTCACTAGGTGCAGGCTGAGCTAGAGGCCAAAATCTACAGGTAGGCACTTTGCAAAAAACACCTCTGTTTTCTTTCAAAAAATTTGATGTGTGCACGTTGCATTTTGGGGCATTTTCTGTCGCGGGCGCTAGGCCTACCCACACGAGTGAGGTATCATTTTTATCGGGACACTTGGGGGAACGCTGGGTTTAAGGAAATTTGTGCCTCCTCTCAGATTCCAGAACTTTCTGCTACAGAAATGTGAGGAACATGTGTTTTTTTTGCCAAATTTTGAGGTTTGCAAAGGATTCTGGGTAACAGAACCTGGTCAGAGCCCCACAAGTCACCCCATCTTGGATTCACCTAGGTCTCAGGTTTTCAAGAATGCACCGGTTTGGTAGGTTTCCCTAGGTGCCGGCTGAGCTAGAGGCCAAAATCTACAGGGAGGCACTTTGCAAAAAACACCCCTGTTTTCTTTTCTAAAAATGGGATGTGTCCACGTTGCGATTTGGGGCATTTCCTGTCGCGGGCGCTAGGCCTACCCACACAAGTGAGGTATCATTTTTATCAGGATACTTGGGGGAACTCTGGGTGGAAGGAAATTTGTGCCTTCTCTCAGATTCCAGAACTTTCTGCCACAGAAATGTGAGGAACATGTGTTTTTTTAGCCAAATTTTGAGGTTTGCAAAGGATTCTGGGTAACAGAACCTGGTCAGAGCCCCACAAGTCACCCCATCTTGTATTCCCCTAGGTCTCTAGTTTTAAAAAATGCACAGGTTTGGTAGGTTTCCCTAGGTGCCGGCTGAGCTAGAGGCCAAAATCTACAGGTAGGCACTTTGCAAAAAACACCCCTGTTTTCTTTCGAAAAATGGGATGGGTCCACGTTGCGTTTTGGGGCATTTCCTGTCGCGGGCGCTAGGCCTACCCACACAAGTGAGGTATCATTTTTATCGGGAGACTTGGGGGAACGCTGGTTGGAAGGAAATTTGTGCCTCCTCTCAGATTCCAGAACTTTCTGCTACAGAAATGTGAGGAACATGTGTTTTTTTAGCCAAATTTTGAGGTTTGCAAAGGATTCTGGGTAACAGAACCTGGTCAGAGCCCCACAAGTCACCCCATCTTGGATTCACCTAGGTCTCAGGTTTTCAAGAATGCACCGGTTTGGTGGTTTCCCTAGGTGCCGGCTGAGCTAGAGGCCAAAATCTACAGGGAGGCTCTTTGCAAAAAACACCCCTGTTTTCTTTCAAAAAATGGGATGTGTCCACGTTGCGATTTGGGGCATTTCCTGTCGCGGGCGCTAGGCCTACCCACACAAGTGAGGTATCATTTTTATCGGGAGACTTGGGGGAACTCTGTGTGGAAGGAAATGTGTGCCTCCTCTCAGATTCCAGAACTTTCTGCCACAGAAATGTGAGGAACATGTGTTTTTTTAGCCAAATTTTGAGGTTTGCAAAGGATTCTGGGTAACAGAACCTGGTCAGAGCCCCACAAGTCACCCCATCTTGGATTCCCCTAGGTCTCTAGTTTTAAAAAATGCACAGGTTTGGTAGGTTTCCCTAGGTGCCGGCTCAGCTAGAGGCCAAAATCTACAGGTAGGCACTTTGCAAAAAACACCTCTGTTTTCTTTCAAAAAATGGGATGTGTCCACGTTGTGCTTTGGGGCATTTCCTGTCGCGGGCGCTAGTCCTACCGACACAAGTGAGGTATCATTTTTATCGGGAGACTTGGGGGAACGCTGGGTGGAAGGAAATTTGTGCCTCCTCTCAGATTCCAGAACTTTCTTCCACAGAAATGTGAGGAACATGTGTTTTTTTAGCCACATTTTGATGTTTGCAAAGGATTCTGGGTAGCAGAACCTGGTCAGAGCCCCACAAGTCACCCCATGTTGGATTCCCCTAGGTCTCGATTTTAAAAAATGCACAGGTTTGGTAGGTTTCCCTAGGTGCCGGCTGAGCTAGAGGCCAAAATCTACAGGTAGGCACTTTGCAAAATACAGCTCTGTTTCTGTCCAAAAATTGGATGTGTCCACGTTGTGCTTTGGGGCATTTCCTGTCGCGGGCGCTAGGCCTACCGACACAAGTGAGGTATCATTTTTATCGGGAGACTTGGGGGAACGCTGGGTGGAAGGAAATTTGTGCCTCCTCTCAGATTCCAGAACTTTCTGCGACAGAAATGTGAGGAACATGTGTTTTTTTAGCCAAATTTTGATGTTTGCAAAGGATTCTGGGTAACAGAACCTGGTCAGAGCCCCACAAGTCACCCCATGTTGGATTCTCCTAGGTCTCTAGTTTTAAAAAATGCACAGGTTTGGTAGGTTTCCCTAGGTGCCGGCTGAGCTAGAGGCCAAAACCTACAGGTAGGCACTTTGCAAAATACAGCTCTGTTTTCTGTCCAAAAATGGGATGTGTCCACTTTGTGCTTTGGGGCATTTCCTGTCGCAGGCGCTAGGCCTACCCACACAAGTGAGGTATCATTTTTATCGGGAGACTTGGGGGAACGCTGGGTGGAAGGAAATTTGTGCCTCCTCTCAGATTCCAGAACTTTCTGCCACATAAATGTGAGGAACATGTGTTTTTTTAGCCAACTTTTGAGGTTTTCAAAGGATTCTGGGTAACAGAACCTGGTCAGAACCCCACAAGTCACCCCATCTTGGATTCCCCTAGGTCTCTAGTTTTCAAAAATGCACAGGTTTGGTAGGTTTCCCTAGGTGCCGGCTGAGCTAGAGGCCAAAATCTACAGGTAGGCACTTTGCAAAAAACACCCCTGTTTTCTTTCAAAAAATGTGATGTGTGCACGTTGCATTTTGGGGCATTTCCTGTCGCGGGCGCTAGGCCTACCCACACAAGTGAGGTATCATTTTTATCGGGAGACTTGGGGGAACTCTGGGTGGAAGGAAATTTGTGCCTCCTCTCAGATTCCAGAACTTTCTGCCACAGAAATGTGAGGAACATGTGTTTTTTTAGCCAAATTTTGAGGTTTGCAAAGGATTCTGGGTAACAGAACCTGGTCAAAGCCCCACAAGTCACCCCATCTTGTATTCCCCTAGGTCTCTAGTTTTCAAAAATGCACAGGTTTGGTAGGTTTCCCTAGGTGCCGGCTGAGCTAGAGGCCAAAATCTACAGGTAGGCACTTTGCAAAAAACACCCCTGTTTTCTTTAAAAAAATGGGATGTGTCCACGTTGCGTTTTGGGGCATTTCCTGTCGCTGGCGCTAGGCCTACCCACACAAGTGAGGTATCATTTTTATCAGGAGACTTGGGGGAACGCTGGGTGGAAGGAAATTTGGGCCTCCTCTCAGATTCCAGAACTTTCTGCCACAGAAATGTGAGGAACATGTGTTTTTTTTGCCAAATTTTGAGGTTTGCAAAGGATTCTGGGTAACAGAACCTGGTCAGAGCCCCACAAGTCACCCCATCTTGGATTCCCCTAGGTCTCTAGTTTTAAAAAATGCACAGGTTTGGTAGGTTTCCCTAGGTGCCGGCTGAGCTAGAGGCCAAAATCTACAGGTAGGCACTTTGCAAAAAACACCTCTGTTTTCTTTAAAAAAAATGGGATGTGTCCACGTTGCGTTTTGGGGCATTTCCTGTCGCGGGCGCTAGGCCTACCCACACAAGTGAGGTATCATTTCTATCGGGAGACTTGGGGGAACGCTGGGTGGAAGGAAATTTGTGGCTCCTCTCTGATTCCAGAACTTTCTGTCACTGAAATGTGAGGAAAATGTGTTTGTTTAGCCAAATTTTGAGGTTTGCAAAGGATTCTGGGTAACAGAACCTGGTCAGAGCCCCACAAGTCACCCCATCTTGTATTCCCCTAGGTCTCTAGTTTTTAAAAATGCACAGGTTTGGTAGGTTTCCCTAGGTGCCGGCTGAGCTAGAGGCCAAAATCTACAGGTAGGCACTTTGCAAAAAACACCCCTGTTTTCTTTCAAAAAATGGGATGTGTCCACGTTGCGTTTTGGGGCATTTCCTGTCGCGGGCGCTAGGCCTACCCACACAAGTGAGGTATCATTTTTATCAGGAGACTTGGGGGAACTCTGGGTGGAAGGAAATTTGTGCCTCCACTCAGATTGCAGAACTTTCTGCCACAGAAATGTGAGGAACATGTTTTTTTTTAGCCAAATTTTGAGGTTTGCAAAGGATTCTGGGTAACAGAACCTGGTCAGAGCCCCACAAGTCACCCCATCTTGTATTCCCCTAGGTCACTAGTTTTCAAAAATGCACAGGTTTGGTAGGTTTCCCTAGGTGCCGGCTGAGCTAGAGGCCAAAATCTACAGGTAGGCACATTGCAAAATACAGCTCTGTTTTCTGTCCAAAAATTGGATGTGTCCACGTTGTGCTTTGGGGCATTTCCTGTCGCGGGCGCTAAGCCTACCGACACAAGTGAGGTATCATTTTTATCGGGAGACTTGAGGGAACGCTGGGTGGAAGGAAATTTGTGCCTCCTCTCAGATTCCAGAACTTTCTGCCACAGAAATGTGAGGAACATGTGTTTTTTTAGCCAAATTTTGATGTTTGCAAAGGATTCTGGGTAACAGAACCTGGTCAGAGCCCCACAAGTCACCCCATGTTGGATTCCCCTAGGTCTCTAGTTTTCAAAAATGCACAGATTTGGTAGGTTTCCCTAGGTGCCGGCTGAGCTAGAGGCCAAAATCTACAGGTAGGCACTTTGCAAAAAACACCCCTGTTTTCTTTAAAAAAATGGGATGTGTCCACGTTGCGTTTTGGGGCATTTCCTGTCGCGGGCGCTAGGCCTACCCACACAAGTGAGGTATCATTTTTATCAGGAGACTTGGGGGAACTCTGGGTGGAAGGAAATTTGTGCCTCCACTCAGATTCCAGAACTTTCTGCCACAGAAATGTGAGGAACATGTTTTTTTTTAGCCAAATTTTGATGTTTGCAAAGGATTCTGGGTAACAGAATCTGGTCAGAGCCCCACAAGTCACCCCATGTTGGATTCCCCTAGGTCTCTACTTTTCAAAAATGCACAGATTTGGTAGGTTTCCCTAGGTGCCGGCTGAGCTAGAGGCCAAAATCTACAGGTAGGCACTTTGCAAAATACAGCTCTGTTTTCTGTCCAAAAATGGGATGTGTCCACTTTGTGCTTTGGGGCATTTCCTGTCGCAGGCGCTAGGCCTACCCACACAAGTGAGGTATCATTTTTATCGGGAGACTTGGGGGAACGCTGGGTGTAAGGAAATTTGTGCCTCCTCTCAGATTCCAGAACTTTCTGCTACAGAAATGTGAGGAACATGTGTTTTTTTAGCCAAATTTTGAGGTTTGCAAAGGATTCTGGGTAACAGAACCTGGTCAGAGCACCACAAGTCACCCCATCTTGGATTCCCCTAGGTCTCTAGTTTTAAAAAATGCACAGGTTTGGTAGGTTTCCCTAGGAGCCGGCTGAGCTAGAGGCCAAAATCTACATGTAGGCACTTTGCAAAAAACACCTCTGTTTTCTTTAAAAAAAAATGGGATGTGTCCACGTTGCGTTTTGGGGCATTTCCTGTCGCGGGCGCTAGGCCTACCGACACAAGTGAGGTATCATTTTTATCGGGAGACTTGGGGGAACGCTGGGTGGAAGGAAATTTTTTGCCTCCTCTCAGATTCCAGAACTTTCTGCCACAGAAATGTGAGGAACATGTGTTTTTTTAGCCAAATTTTGATGTTTGCAAAGGATTCTCGGTAACGGAACCTGGTCAGAGCCCCACAAGTCACCCCATCTTGGATTCCCCTAGGTCTCAGGTTTTCAAGAATGCACAGGTTTGGTAGGTTTCCCTAGGTGCCGGCTGAGCTAGAGGCCAAAATCTACAGGTAGGCACTTTGCAAAAAACACCTCTGTTTTCTTTAAAAAAATGGGATGTGTCCACGTTGTGCTTTGGGGCATTTCCTGTCGCGGGCGCTAGGCCTACCCACACAAGTGAGATATCATTTCTATCGGGAGACTTGGGGGAACGCTGGGTGGAAGGAAATTTGTGGCTCCTCTCTGATTCCAGAACTTTCTGTCACCGAAATGTGAGGAAAATGTGTTTGTTTAGCCACATTTTGAGGTTTGCAAAGGATTCTGGGTAACAGAACCTGGTCAGAGCCCCACAAGTCACCCCATCTTGTATTCCCCTAGGTCTCTAGTTTTTAAAAATGCACAGGTTTGGTAGGTTTCCCGAGGTGCCGGCTGAGCTAGAGGCCAAAATCTACAGGTAGGCACTTTGCAAAAAACACCCCTGTTTTCTTTCAAAAAATGGGATGTGTCCACGTTGCGTTTTGGGGCATTTCCTGTCGCGGGCGCTAGGCCTACCCACACAAGTGAGGTATCATTTTTATCAGGAGACTTGGGGGAACTCTGGGTGGAAGGAAATTTGTGCCTCCTCTCAGATTCCAGAACTTTCTGCCACAGAAATGTGAGGAACATGTTTTTTTTTAGCCAAATTTTGAGGTTTGCAAAGGATTCTGGGTAACAGAACCTGGTCAGAGCCCCACAAGTCACCCCATCTTGTATTCCCCTAGGTCTCTAGTTTTCAAAAATGCACAGGTTTGGTAGGTTTCCCTAGGTGCCGGCTGAGCTAGAGGCCAAAATCTACAGGTAGGCACTTTGCAAAATACAGCTCTGTTTTCTGTCCAAAAATTGGATGTTTCCACGTTGTGCTTTGGGGCATTTCCTGTCGCGGGCGCTAGGCCTACCGACACAAGTGAGGTATAATTTTTATCGGGAGACTTGGGGGAACGCTGGGTGGAAGGAAATTTGTGCCTCCTCTCAGATTCCAGAACTTTCTGCCACAGAAATGTGAGGAACATGTGTTTTTTTAGCCAAATTTTGAGGTTTGCAAAGGATTCTGGGTAACAGAACCTGGTCAGAGCACCACAAGTCACCCCATCTTGGATTCCCCTAGGTCTCTAGTTTTAAAAAATGCACAGGTTTGGTAGGTTTCCCTAGGAGCCGGCTGAGCTAGAGGCCAAAATCTACATGTAGGCACTTTGCAAAAAACACCTCTGTTTTCTTTAAAAAAAAATGGGATGTGTCCACGTTGCGTTTTGGGGCATTTCCTGTCGCGGGCGCTAGGCCTACCGACACAAGTGAGGTATCATTTTTATCGGGAGACTTGGGGGAACGCTGGGTGGAAGGAAATTTTTTGCCTCCTCTCAGATTCCAGAACTTTCTGCCACAGAAATGTGAGGAACATGTGTTTTTTTAGCCAAATTTTGATGTTTGCAAAGGATTCTCGGTAACGGAACCTGGTCAGAGCCCCACAAGTCACCCCATCTTGGATTCCCCTAGGTCTCAGGTTTTCAAGAATGCACAGGTTTGGTAGGTTTCCCTAGGTGCCGGCTGAGCTAGAGGCCAAAATCTACAGGTAGGCACTTTGCAAAAAACACCTCTGTTTTCTTTAAAAAAATGGGATGTGTCCACGTTGTGCTTTGGGGCATTTCCTGTCGCGGGCGCTAGGCCTACCCACACAAGTGAGATATCATTTCTATCGGGAGACTTGGGGGAACGCTGGGTGGAAGGAAATTTGTGGCTCCTCTCTGATTCCAGAACTTTCTGTCACCGAAATGTGAGGAAAATGTGTTTGTTTAGCCACATTTTGAGGTTTGCAAAGGATTCTGGGTAACAGAACCTGGTCAGAGCCCCACAAGTCACCCCATCTTGTATTCCCCTAGGTCTCTAGTTTTTAAAAATGCACAGGTTTGGTAGGTTTCCCGAGGTGCCGGCTGAGCTAGAGGCCAAAATCTACAGGTAGGCACTTTGCAAAAAACACCCCTGTTTTCTTTCAAAAAATGGGATGTGTCCACGTTGCGTTTTGGGGCATTTCCTGTCGCGGGCGCTAGGCCTACCCACACAAGTGAGGTATCATTTTTATCAGGAGACTTGGGGGAACTCTGGGTGGAAGGAAATTTGTGCCTCCTCTCAGATTCCAGAACTTTCTGCCACAGAAATGTGAGGAACATGTTTTTTTTTAGCCAAATTTTGAGGTTTGCAAAGGATTCTGGGTAACAGAACCTGGTCAGAGCCCCACAAGTCACCCCATCTTGTATTCCCCTAGGTCTCTAGTTTTCAAAAATGCACAGGTTTGGTAGGTTTCCCTAGGTGCCGGCTGAGCTAGAGGCCAAAATCTACAGGTAGGCACTTTGCAAAATACAGCTCTGTTTTCTGTCCAAAAATTGGATGTTTCCACGTTGTGCTTTGGGGCATTTCCTGTCGCGGGCGCTAGGCCTACCGACACAAGTGAGGTATAATTTTTATCGGGAGACTTGGGGGAACGCTGGGTGGAAGGAAATTTGTGCCTCCTCTCAGATTCCAGAACTTTCTGCCACAGAAATGTGAGGAACATGTGTTTTTTTAGCCAAATTTTGATGTTTGCAAAGGATTCTGGGTAACAGAACCTGGTCAGAGCCCCACAAGTCACCCCATGTTGGATTCCCCTAGGTCTCTAGTTTTCAAAAATGCACAGATTTGGTAGGTTTCCCTAGGTGCCAGCTGAGCTAGAGGCCAAAATCTACAGGTAGGCACTTTACAAAATACAGCTCTGTTTTCTGTCCAAAAATGGGATGTGTCCACTTTGTGCTTTGGGGCATTTCCTGTCGCGGGCGCTAGGCCTACCGACACAAGTGAGGTATCATTTTTATCGGGAGACTTGGGGGAACGCTGGGTGGAAGGACATTTTTTGCCTCCTCTCAGATTCCAGAACTTTCTGCCACAGAAATGTGAGGAACATGTGTTTTTTTAGCCAAATTTTGATGTTTGCAAAGGATTCTCGGTAACGGAACCTGGTCAGAGCCCCACAAGTCACCCCATCTTGGATTCCCCTAGGTCTCAGGTTTTCAAGAATGCACAGGTTTGGTAGGTTTCCCTAGGTGCCGGCTGAGCTAGAGGCCAAAATCTACAGGTAGGCACTTTGCAAAAAACACCTCTGTTTTCTTTAAAAAAATGGGATGTGTCCATGTTGCGTTTTGGGGCATTTCCTGTCGCGGGCGCTAGGCCTATCCACACAAGTGAGGTATCATTTCTATCGGGAGACTTGGGGGAACGCTGGGTGGAAGGAAATTTGTGGCTCCTCTCTGATTCCAGAACTTTCTGTCACCAAAATGTGAGGAAAATGTGTTTGTTTAGCCAAATTTTGAGGTTTGCAAAGGATCCTGGGTAACAGAACCTGGTCAGAGCCCCACAAGTCACCCCATCTTGTATTCCCCTAGGTCTCTAGTTTTTAAAAATGCACAGGTTTGGTAGGTTTCCCTAGGTGCCGGCTGAGCTAGAGGCCAAAATCTACAGGTAGGCACTTTGCAAAAAACACCCCTGTTTTCTTTCAAAAAATGGGATGTGTCCACGTTGCGTTTTGGGGCATTTCCTGTCGCGGGCGCTAGGCCTACCCACACAAGTGAGGTATCATTTTTATCAGGAGACTTGGGGGAACTCTGGGTGGAAGGAAATTTGTGCCTCCTCTCAGATTCAAGAACTTTCTGCCACAGAAATGTGAGGAACATGTGTTTTTTTAGCCAAATTTTGATGTTTGCAAAGGATTCTGGGTAACAGATCCTGGTCAGAGCCCCACAAGTCACCCCATGTTGGATTCCCCTAGGTCTCTAGTTTTAAAAAATGCACAGATATGGTAGGTTTCCCTAAGTGCCGGCTGAGCTAGAGGCCAAATTCTACAGGTAGGCACTTTGCAAAATACAGCTCTGTTTTCTGTCCAAAAATGGGATGTGTCCACTTTGTGCTTTGGGGCATTTCCTGTCGCAGGCGCTAGGCCTACCCACACAAGTGAGGTATCATTTTTATCTGGAGACTTGGGGGAACGCTGGGTGGAAGGAAATTTGTGCCTCCTCTCAGATTCCAGAACTTTCTGCCACAGAAATGTGAGGAACATGTGTTTTTTTAGCCAACTTTTGAGGTTTGCAAAGGATTCTGGGTAACAGAACCTGGTCAGAGCCCCACAAGTCACCCCATCTTGTATTCCCCTAGGTCTCTAGTTTTAAAAAATGCACAGGTTTGGTAGGTTTCCCTAGGTGCCGGCTGAGCTAGAGGCCAAAATCTACAGGTAGGCACTTTGCAAAATACAGCTCTGTTTTCTGTCCAAAAATTGGATGTGTCCACGTTGTGCTTTGGGGCATTTCCTGTCGCGGGCGCTAGGCCTACCGACACAAGTGAGGTATCATTTTTATCGGGAGACTTGGGGCGACGCTGGGTGGAAGGAAATTTGTGCCTCCTCTCAGATTCCAGAACTTTCTGCCACAGAAATGTGAGGAACATGTGTTTTTTTAGCCAAATTTTGATGTTTGCAAAGGATTCTGGGTAACAGAACCTGGTCAGAGCCCCACAAGTCACCCCATGTTGGATTCTCCTAGGTCTCTAGTTTTAAAAAATGCACAGGTTTGGTAGGTTTCCCTAGGTGCCGGCTGAGCTAGAGGCCAAAATCTACAGGTAGGCACTTTGCAAAATACAGCTCTGTTTTCTGTCCAAAAATGGGATGTGTCCACTTTGTGCTTTGGGGCATTTCCTGTCGCAGGCGCTAGGCCTACCCACACAAGTGAGGTATCATTTTTATCGGGAGACTTGGGGGAATGCTGGGTGGAAGGAAATTTGTGCCTCCTCTCAGATTCCAGAACTTTCTGCCACAGAAATGTGAGGAACATGTGTTTTTTTAGCCAACTTTTGAGGTTTTCAAAGGATTCTGGGTAACAGAACCTGGTCAGAACCCCACAAGTCACCCCATCTTGGATTCCCCTAGGTCTCTAGTTTTCAAAAATGCACAGGTTTGGTAGGTTTCCCTAGGTGCCGGCTGAGCTAGAGGCCAAAATCTACAGGTAGGCACTTTGCAAAAAACACCCCTGTTTTCTTTAAAAAAATGTGATGTGTGCACGTTGCATTTTGGGGCATTTCCTGTCGCGGGCGCTAGGCCTACCCACACAAGTGAGGTATCATTTTTATCGGGAGACTTGGGGGAACTCTGGGTGGAAGGAAATTTGTGCCTCCTCTCAGATTCCAGAACTTTCTGCCACAGAAATGTGAGGAACATGTGTTTTTTTAGCCAAATTTTGAGGTTTGCAAAGGATTCTGGGTAACAGAACCTGGTCAGAGCCCCACAAGTCACCCCATCTTGTATTCCCCTAGGTCTCTAGTTTTCAAAAATGCACAGGTTTGGTAGGTTTCCCTAGGTGCCGGCTGAGCTAGAGGCCAAAATCTACAGGTAGGCACTTTGCAAAAAACACCCCTGTTTTCTTTAAAAAAATGGGATGTGTCCACGTTGCGTTTTGGGGCATTTCCTGTCGCTGGCGCTAGGCCTACCCACACAAGTGAGGTATCATTTTTATCAGGAGACTTGGGGGAACGCTGTGTGGAAGGAAATTTGTGCCTCTTCTCAGATTCCAGAACTTTCTGCCACAGAAATGTGAGGAACATGTGTTTTTTTTGCCAAATTTTGAGGTTTGCAAAGGATTCTGGGTAACAGAACCTGGTCAGAGCCCCACAAGTCACCCCATCTTGGATTCCCCTAGGTCTCTAGTTTTAAAAAATGCACAGGTTTGGTAGGTTTCCCTAGGTGCCGGCTGAGCTAGAGGCCAAAATCTACAGGTAGGCACTTTGCAAAAAACACCTCTGTTTTCTTTAAAAAAAATGGGATGTGTCCACGTTGCGTTTTGGGGCATTTCCTGTCGCGGGCGCTAGGCCTACCGACACAAGTGAGGTATCATTTTTATCGGGAGACTTGGGGGAACGCTGGGTGGAAGGAAAATTTTTGCCTCCTCTCAGATTCCAGAACTTTCTGCCACAGAAATGTGAGGAACATGTGTTTTTTTAGCCAAATTTTGATGTTTGCAAAGGATTCTGGGTAACGGAACCTGGTCAGAGCCCCACAAGTCACCCCATCTTGGATTCCCCTAGGTCTCAGGTTTTCAAGAATGCACAGGTTTGGTATGTTTCCCTAGGTGCCGGCTGAGCTAGAGGCCAAAATCTACAGGTAGGCACTTTGCAAAAAACACCTCTGTTTTCTGTCCAAAAATTGGATGTGTCCATGTTGTGCTTTGGGGCATTTCCTGTCGCGGGCGCTAGGCCTACCGACACAAGTGAGGTATAATTTTTATCGGGAGACTTGGGGGAACGCTGGGTGGAAGGAAATTTGTGCCTCCTCTCAGATTCCAGAACTTTCTGCCACAGAAATGTGAGGAACATGTGTTTTTTTAGCCAAATTTTGATGTTTGCAAAGGATTCTGGGTAACAGAACCTGGTCAGAGCCCCACAAGTCACCCCATGTTGGATTCCCCTAGGTCTCTAGTTTTCAAAAATGCACAGATTTGGTAGGTTTCCCTAGGTGCCAGCTGAGCTAGAGGCCAAAATCTACATGTAGGCACTTTGCAAAATACAGCTCTGTTTTCTGTCCAAAAATGGGATGTGTCCACTTTGTGCTTTGGGGCATTTCCTGTCGCAGGCGCTAGGCCTACCCACACAAGTGAGGTATCATTTTTATCGGGAGACTTGGGGGAACGCTGGGTGTAAGGAAATTTGTGCCTACTCTCAGATTCCAGAACTTTCTGCTACAGAAATGTGAGGAACATGTGTTTTTTTAGCCAAATTTTGAGGTTTGCAAAGGATTCTGGGTAACAGAACCTGGTCAGAGCACCACAAGTCACCCCATCTTGGATTCCCCTAGGTCTCTAGTTTTAAAAAATGCACAGGTTTGGTAGGTTTCCCTAGGTGCCGGCTGAGCTACAGGCCAAAATCTACATGTAGGCACTTTGCAAAAAACACCTCTGTTTTCTTTAAAAAAAATGGGATGTGTCCACGTTGCGTTTTGGGGCATTTCCTGTCGCGGGCGCTAGGCCTACCGACACAAGTGAGGTATCATTTTTATCGGGAGACTTGGGGGAACGCTGGGTGGAAGGACATTTTTTGCCTCCTCTCAGATTCCAGAACTTTCTGCCACAGAAATGTGAGGAACATGTGTTTTTTTAGCCAAATTTTGATGTTTGCAAAGGATTCTGGGTAACGGAACCTGGTCAGAGCCCCACAAGTCACCCCATCTTGGATTCCCCTAGGTCTCAGGTTTTCAAGAATGCACAGGTTTGGTAGGTTTCCCTAGGTGCCGGCTGAGCTAGAGGCCAAAATCTACAGGTAGGCACTTTGCAAAAAACACCTCTGTTTTCTTTAAAAAAATGGGATGTGTCCATGTTGCGTTTTGGGGCATTTCCTGTCGCGGGCCCTAGGCCTATCCACACAAGTGAGGTATCATTTCTATCGGGAGACTTGGGGGAACGCTGGGTGGAAGGAAATTTGTGGCTCCTCTCTGATTCCAGAACTTTCTGTCACCAAAATGTGAGGAAAATGTGTTTGTTTAGCCAAATTTTGAGGTTTGCAAAGGATCCTGGGTAACAGAACCTGGTCAGAGCCCCACAAGTCACCCCATCTTGTATTCCCCTAGGTCTCTAGTTTTTAAAAATGCACAGGTTTGGTAGGTTTCCCTAGGTGCCGGCTGAGCTAGAGGCCAAAATCTACAGGTAGGCACTTTGCAAAAAACACCCCTGTTTTCTTTCAAAAAATGGGATGTGTCCACGTTGCGTTTTGGGGCATTTCCTGTCGCGGGCGCTAGGCCTACCCACACAAGTGAGGTATCATTTTTATCAGGAGACTTGGGGGAACTCTGGGTGGAAGGAAATTTGTGCCTCCTCTCAGATTCCAGAACTTTCTGCCACAGAAATGTGAGGAACATGTGTTTTTTTAGCCAAATTTTGATGTTTGCAAAGGATTCTGGGTAACAGAACCTGGTCAGAGCCCCACAAGTCACCCCATGTTGGATTCCCCTAGGTCTCTAGTTTTCAAAAATGCACAGATATGGTAGGTTTCCCTAAGTGCCGGCTGAGCTAGAGGCCAAATTCTACAGGTAGGCACTTTGCAAAATACAGCTCTGTTTTCTGTCCAAAAATGGGATGTGTCCACTTTGTGCTTTGGGGCATTTCCTGTCGCAGGCGCTAGGCCTACCCACACAAGTGAGGTATCATTTTTATCTGGAGACTTGGGGGAACGCTGGGTGGAAGGAAATTTGTGCCTCCTCTCAGATTCCAGAACTTTCTGCCACAGAAATGTGAGGAACATGTGTTTTTTTAGCCAACTTTTGAGGTTTGCAAAGGATTCTGGGTAACAGAACCTGGTCAGAGCCCCACAAGTCACCCCATCTTGTATTCCCCTAGGTCTCTAGTTTTAAAAAATGCACAGGTTTGGTAGGTTTCCCTAGGTGCCGGCTGAGCTAGAGGCCAAAATCTACAGGTAGGCACTTTGCAAAATACAGCTCTGTTTTCTGTCCAAAAATTGGATGTGTCCACGTTGTGCTTTGGGGCATTTCCTGTCGCGGGCGCTAGGCCTACCGACACAAGTGAGGTATCATTTTTATCGGGAGACTTGGGGCGACGCTGGGTGGAAGGAAATTTGTGCCTCCTCTCAGATTCCAGAACTTTCTGCCACAGAAATGTGAGGAACATGTGTTTTTTTAGCCAAATTTTGATGTTTGCAAAGGATTCTGGGTAACAGAACCTGGTCAGAGCCCCACAAGTCACCCCATGTTGGATTCTCCTAGGTCTCTAGTTTTAAAAAATGCACAGGTTTGGTAGGTTTCCCTAGGTGCCGGCTGAGCTAGAGGCCAAAATCTACAGGTAGGCACTTTGCAAAATACAGCTCTGTTTTCTGTCCAAAAATGGGATGTGTCCACTTTGTGCTTTGGGGCATTTCCTGTCGCAGGCGCTAGGCCTACCCACACAAGTGAGGTATCATTTTTATCGGGAGACTTGGGGGAACGCTGGGTGGAAGGAAATTTGTGCCTCCTCTCAGATTCCAGAACTTTCTGCCACAGAAATGTGAGGAACATGTGTTTTTTTAGCCAACTTTTGAGGTTTTCAAAGGATTCTGGGTAACAGAACCTGGTCAGAACCCCACAAGTCACCCCATCTTGGATTCCCCTAGGTCTCTAGTTTTCAAAAATGCACAGGTTTGGTAGGTTTCCCTAGGTGCCGGCTGAGCTAGAGGCCAAAATCTACAGGTAGGCACTTTGCAAAAAACACCCCTGTTTTCTTTAAAAAAATGTGATGTGTGCACGTTGCATTTTGGGGCATTTCCTGTCGCGGGCGCTAGGCCTACCCACACAAGTGAGGTATCATTTTTTTCGGGAGACTTGGGGGAACTCTGGGTGGAAGGAAATTTGTGCCTCCTCTCAGATTCCAGAACTTTCTGCCACAGAAATGTGAGGAACATGTGTTTTTTTAGCCAAATTTTGAGGTTTGCAAAGGATTCTGGGTAACAGAACCTGGTCAGAGCCCCACAAGTCACCCCATCTTGTATTCCCCTAGGTCTCTAGTTTTCAAAAATGCACAGGTTTGGTAGGTTTCCCTAGGTGCCGGCTGAGCTAGAGGCCAAAATCTACAGGTAGGCACTTTGCAAAAAACACCTCTTTTTTCTTTAAAAAAAATGGGATGGGTCCACGTTGCGTTTTGGGGCATTTCCTGTCGCGGGCGCTAGGCCTACCGACACAAGTGAGGTATCATTTTTATCGGGAGACTTGGGGGAACGCTGGGTGGAAGGAAAATTTTTGCCTCCTCTCAGATTCCAGAACTTTCTGCCACAGAAATGTGAGGAACATGTGTTTTTTTAGCCAAATTTTGATGTTTGCAAAGGATTCTGGGTAACGGAACCTGGTCAGAGCCCCACAAGTCACCCCATCTTGGATTCCCCTAGGTCTCAGGTTTTCAAGAATGCACAGGTTTGGTAGGTTTCCCTAGGTGCCGGCTGAGCTAGAGGCCAAAATCTACAGGTAGGCACTTTGCAAAAAACACCTCTGTTTTCTTTCAAAAAATGGGATGTGTCCACGTTGCGTTTTGGGGCATTTCCTGTCGCGGGCGCTAGGCCTATCCACACAAGTGAGGTATAATTTTTATCGGGAGACTTGGGGGAACGCTGGGTGGAATGAAATTTGTGGCTCCTCTCTAATTCCAGAACTTTCTGTCACCGAAATGTGAGGAAAATGTGTTTGTTTAACCAAATTTTGAGGTTTGCAAAGGATTCTGGGTAACAGAACCTGGTCAGAGCCCCACAAGTCACCCCATCTTGTATTCCCCTAGGTCTCTAGTTTTTAAAAATGCACAGGTTTGGTAGGTTTCCCTAGGTGCCGGCTGAGCTAGAGGCCAAAATCTACAGGTAGGCACTTTGCAAAATACAGCTCTGTTTTCTGTCCAAAAATTGGATGTGTCCACGTTGTGCTTTGGGGCATTTCCTGTCGCGGGCGCTAGGCCTACCGACACAAGTGAGGTATCATTTTTATCGGGAGACTTGGGGCGACGCTGGGTGGAAGGAAATTTGTGCCTCCTCTCAGATTCCAGAACTTTCTGCCACAGAAATGTGAGGAACATGTGTTTTTTTAGCCAACTTTTGAGGTTTTCAAAGGATTCTGGGTAACAGAACCTGGTCAGAACCCCACAAGTCACCCCATCTTGGATTCCCCTAGGTCTCTAGTTTTCAAAAATGCACAGGTTTGGTAGGTTTCCCTAGGTGCCGGCTGAGCTAGAGGCCAAAATCTACAGGTAGGCACTTTGCAAAAAAAACACCCCTGTTTTCTTTCAAAAAATGTGATGTGTGCACGTTGCATTTTGGGGCATTTCCTGTCGCGGGCGCTAGGCCTACCCACACAAGTGAGGTATCATTTTTATCGGGAGACTTGGGGGAACTCTGGGTGGAAGGAAATTTGTGCCTCCTCTCAGATTCCAGAACTTTCTGCCACAGAAATGTGAGGAACATGTGTTTTTTTAGCCAAATTTTGAGATTTGCAAAGGATTCTGGGTAACAGAACCTGGTCAGAGCCCCACAAGTCACCCCATCTTGTATTCCCCTAGGTCTCTAGTTTTCAAAAATGCACAGGTTTGGTAGGTTTCCCTAGGTGCCGGCTGAGCTAGAGGCCAAAATCTACAGGTAGGCACTTTGCAAAAAACACCCCTGTTTTCTTTAAAAAAATGGGATGTGTCCACGTTGCGTTTTGGGGCATTTCCTGTCGCTGGCGCTAGGCCTACCCACACAAGTGAGGTATCATTTTTATCAGGAGACTTGGGGGAACGCTGGGTGGAAGGAAATTTGTGCCTCTTCTCAGATTCCAGAACTTTCTGCCACAGAAATGTGAGGAACATGTGTTTTTTTTGCTAAATTTTGAGGTTTGCAAAGGATTCTGGGTAACAGAACCTGGTCAGAGCCCCACAAGTCACCCCATCTTGGATTCCCCTACGTCTCTAGTTTTAAAAAATGCACAGGTTTGGTAGGTTTCCCTAGGTGCCGGCTGAGCTAGAGGCCAAAATCTACAGGTAGGCACTTTGCAAAAAACACCTCTGTTTTCTTTTAAAAAAATGGGATGTGTCCACGTTGCGTTTTGGGGCATTTCCTGTCGCGGGCGCTAGGCCTACCGACACAAGTGAGGTATCATTTTTATCGGGAGACTTGGGGGAACGCTGGGTGGAAGGAAAATTTTTGCCTCCTCTCAGATTCCAGAACTTTCTGCCACAGAAATGTGAGGAACATGTGTTTTTTTAGCCAAATTTTGATGTTTGCAAAGGATTCTGGGTAACGGAACCTGGTCAGAGCCCCACAAGTCACCCCATCTTGGATTCCCCTAGGTCTCAGGTTTTCAAGAATGCACAGGTTTGGTAGGTTTCCCTAGGTGCCGGCTGAGCTAGAGGCCAAAATCTACAGGTAGGCACTTTGCAAAAAACACCTCTGTTTTCTTTCAAAAAATGGGATGTGTCCACGTTGCGTTTTGGGGCATTTCCTGTCGCGGGCGCTAGGCCTATCCACACAAGTGAGGTATAATTTTTATCGGGAGACTTGGGGGAACGCTGGGTGGAAGGAAATTTGTGGCTCCTCTCTGATTCCAGAACTTTCTGTCACCGAAATGTGAGGAAAATGTGTTTGT
The DNA here is from genome assembly GCF_031143425.1 of Pleurodeles waltl. Classification (NCBI taxonomy): domain Eukaryota; kingdom Metazoa; phylum Chordata; class Amphibia; order Caudata; family Salamandridae; genus Pleurodeles; species Pleurodeles waltl. The sequence goes on from NW_027149860.1 coordinate 466,715, forward strand.
TTAGCCAAATTTTGAGGTTTGCAAAGGATTCTGGGTAACAGAACCTGGTCAGAGCCCCACAAGTCACCCCATCTTGTATTCCCCTAGGTCTCTAGTTTATAAAAATGCACAGGTTTGGTAGGTTTCCCTAGGTGCCGGCTGAGCTAGAGGCCCAAATCTACAGGTAGTCACTTTGCAAAAAACACCCCTGTTTTCATTCAAAAAATGGGATGTGTCCACGTTGCGTTTTGGGGCATTTCCTGTCGCGGGCGCTAGGCCTACCCACACAAGTGAGGTATCATTTTTATCAGGAGACTTGGGGGAACTCTGGGTGGAATGAAATTTGTGCCTCCTCTCAGATTCCAGAACTTTCTGCCACAGAAATGTGAGGAACATGTGTTTTTTTAGCCAAATTTTGAGGTTTGCAAAGGATTCTGGGTAACAGAACCTGGTCAGAGCCCCACAAGTCACCCCATCTTGTATTCCCCTAGGTCTCTAGTTTTCAAAAATGCACAGGTTTGGTAGGTTTCCCTAGGTGCTGGCTGAGCTAGAGGCCAAAATCTACAGGTAGGCACTTTGCAAAATACAGCTCTGTTTTCTGTCCAAAAATGGGATGTGTCCACTTTGTGCTTTGGGGCATTTCCTGTCGCAGGCGCTAGGCCTACCCACACAAGTGAGGTATCATTTTTATCTGGAGACTTGGGGGAACGCTGGGTGGAAGGAAATTTGTGCCTCCTCTCAGATTCCAGAACTTTCTGCCACAGAAATGTGAGGAACATGTGTTTTTTTAGCCAACTTTTGAGGTTTGCAAAGGATTCTGGGTAACAGAACCTGGTCAGAGCCCCACAAGTCACCCCATCTTGTATTCCCCTAGGTCTCTAGTTTAAAAAAATGCACAGGTTTGGTAGGTTTCCCTAGGTGCCGGCTGAGCTAGAGGCCAAAATCTACAGGTAGGCACTTTGCAAAATACAGCTCTGTTTTCTGTCCAAAAATTGGATGTGTCCACGTTGTGCTTTGGGGCATTTCCTGTCGCGGGCGCTAGGCCTACCGACACAAGTGAGGTATCATTTTTATCGGGAGACTTGGGGGAACGCTGGGTGGAAGGAAATTTGTGCCTCCTCTCAGATTCCAGAACTTTCTGCCACAGAAATGTGAGGAACATGTGTTTTTTTAGCCAAATTTTGATGTTTGCAAAGGATTCTGGGTAACAGAACCTGGTCAGAGCCCCACAAGTCATCCCATGTTGGATTCTCCTAGGTCTCTCTCTAGTTTTAAAAAATGCACAGGTTTGGTAGGTTTCCCTAGGTGCCGGCTGAGCTAGAGGCCCAAATCTACAGGTAGTCACTTTGCAAAAAACACCCCTGTTTTCATTCAAAAAATGGGATGTGTCCACGTTGCGTTTTGGGGCATTTCCTGTCGCTGGCGCTAGGCCTACCCACACAAGTGAGGTATCATTTTTATCAGGAGACTTGGGGGAACGCTGGGTGGAAGGAAATTTGTGCCTCTTCTCAGATTCCAGAACTTTCTGCCACAGAAATGTGAGGAACATGTGTTTTTTTAGCCAACTTTTGAGGTTTTCAAAGGATTCTGGGTAACAGAACCTGGTCAGAACCCCACAAGTCACCCCATCTTGGATTCCCCTAGGTCTCTAGTTTTCAAAAATGCACAGGTTTGGTAGGTTTCCCTAGGTGCCGGCTGAGCTAGAGGCCAAAATCTACAGGTAGGCACTTTGCAAAAAACACCTCTGTTTTCTTTAAAAAAAATGGGATGTGTCCACGTTGCGTTTTGGGGCATTTCCTGTCGCGGGCGCTAGGCCTACCCACACAAGTGAGGTATCATTTTTATCGGGAGACTTGGGGGAACTCTGGGTGGAAGGAAATTTGTGCCTCCTCTCAGATTCCAGAACTTTCTGCCACAGAAATGTGAGGAACATGTGTTTTTTTAGCCAAATTTTGAGGTTTGCAAAGGATTCTGGGTAACAGAACCTGGTCAGAGCCCCACAAGTCACCCCATCTTGTATTCCCCTAGGTCTCTAGTTTTCAAAAATGCACAGGTTTGGTAGGTTTCCCTAGGTGCGGGCTGAGCTAGAGGCCAAAATCTACAGGTAGGCACTTTGCAAAAAACACCCCTGTTTTCTTTAAAAAAATGGGATGTGTCCACGTTGCGTTTTGGGGCATTTCCTGTCGCTGGCGCTAGGCCTACCCACACAAGTGAGGTATCATTTTTATCAGGAGACTTGGGGGAACGCTGGGTGGAAGGAAATTTGTGCCTCTTCTCAGATTCCAGAACTTTCTGCCACAGAAATGTGAGGAACATGTGTTTTTTTTGCTAAATTTTGAGGTTTGCAAAGGATTCTGGGTAACAGAACCTGGTCAGAGCCCCACAAGTCACCCCATCTTGGATTCCAATGGGTCTCTAGTTTTACAAAATGCACAGGTTTGGTAGGTTTCCCTAGGTGCCGGCTGAGCTAGAGGCCAAAATCTACAGGTAGGCACTTTGCAAAAAACACCTCTGTTTTCTTTCAAAAAAATGGGATGTGTCCACGTTGCGTTTTGGGGCATTTCCTGTCGCGGGCGCTAGGCCTACCGACACAAGTGAGGTATCATTTTTATCGGGAGACTTGGGGGAACGCTGGGTGGAAGGAAAATTTTTGCCTCCTCTCAGATTCCAGAACTTTCTGCCACAGAAATGTGAGGAACATGTGTTTTTTTAGCCAAATTTTGATGTTTGCAAAGGATTCTGGGTAACGGAACCTGGTCAGAGCCCCACAAGTCACCCCATCTTGGATTCCCCTAGGTCTCAGGTTTTCAAGAATGCACAGGTTTGGTAGGTTTCCCTAGGTGCCGGCTGAGCTAGAGGCCAAAATCTACAGGTAGGCACTTTGCAAAAAACACGTCTGTTTTCTTTCAAAAAATGGGATGTGTCCACGTTGCGTTTTGGGGCATTTCCTGTCGCGGGCGCTAGGCCTATCCACACAAGTGAGGTATAATTTTTATCGGGAGACTTGGGGGAACGCTGGGTGGAAGGAAATTTGTGGCTCCTCTCTGATTCCAGAACTTTCTGTCACCGAAATGTGAGGAAAATGTGTTTGTTTAGCCAAATTTTGAGGTTTGCAAAGGATTCTGGGTAACAGAACCTGGTCAGAGCCCCACAAGTCACCCCATCTTGTATTCCCCTAGGTCTCTAGTTTATAAAAATGCACAGGTTTGGTAGGTTTCCCTAGGTGCCGGCTGAGCTAGAGGCCCAAATCTACAGGTAGTCACTTTGCAAAAAACACCCCTGTTTTCATTCAAAAAATGGGATGTGTCCACGTTGCGTTTTGGGGCATTTCCTGTCGCGGGCGCTAGGCCTACCCACACAAGTGAGGTATCATTTTTATCAGGAGACTTGGGGGAACTCTGGGTGGAATGAAATTTGTGCCTCCTCTCAGATTCCAGAACTTTCTGCCACAGAAATGTGAGGAACATGTGTTTTTTTAGCCAAATTTTGAGGTTTGCAAAGGATTCTGGGTAACAGAACCTGGTCAGAGCCCCACAAGTCACCCCATCTTGTATTCCCCTAGGTCTCTAGTTTTCAAAAATGCACAGGTTTGGTAGGTTTCCCTAGGTGCTGGCTGAGCTAGAGGCCAAAATCTACAGGTAGGCACTTTGCAAAATACAGCTCTGTTTTCTGTCCAAAAATGGGATGTGTCCACTTTGTGCTTTGGGGCATTTCCTGTCGCAGGCGCTAGGCCTACCCACACAAGTGAGGTATCATTTTTATCTGGAGACTTGGGGGAACGCTGGGTGGAAGGAAATTTGTGCCTCCTCTCAGATTCCCGAACTTTCTGCCACAGAAATGTGAGGAACATGTGTTTTTTTAGCCAACTTTTGAGGTTTGCAAAGGATTCTGGGTAACAGAACCTGGTCAGAGCCCCACAAGTCACCCCATCTTGTATTCCCCTAGGTCTCTAGTTTTAAAAAATGCACAGGTTTGGTAGGTTTCCCTAGGTGCCGGCTGAGCTAGAGGCCAAAATCTACAGGTAGGCACTTTGCAAAATACAGCTCTGTTTTCTGTCCAAAAATTGGATGTGTCCACGTTGTGCTTTGGGGCATTTCCTGTCGCGGGCGCTAGGCCTACCGACACAAGAGAGGTATCATTTTTATCGGGAGACTTGGGGGAACGCTGGGTGGAAGGAAATTTGTGCCTCCTCTCAGATTCCAGAACTTTGTGCCACAGAAATGTGAGGAACATGTGTTTTTTTAGCCAAATTTTGATGTTTGCAAAGGATTCTGGGTAACAGAACCTGGTCAGAGCCCCACAAGTCATCCCATGTTGGATTCTCCTAGGTCTCTCTCTAGTTTTAAAAAATGCACAGGTTTGGTAGGTTTCCCTAGGTGCCGGCTGAGCTAGAGGCCCAAATCTACAGGTAGTCACTTTGCAAAAAACACCCCTGTTTTCATTCAAAAAATGGGATGTGTCCACGTTGCGTTTTGGGGCATTTCCTGTCGCTGGCGCTAGGCCTACCCACACAAGTGAGGTATCATTTTTATCAGGAGACTTGGGGGAACGCTGGGTGGAAGGAAATTTGTGCCTCTTCTCAGATTCCAGAACTTTCTGCCACAGAAATGTGAGGAACATGTGTTTTTTTAGCCAACTTTTGAGGTTTTCAAAGGATTCTGGGTAACAGAACCTGGTCAGAACCCCACAAGTCACCCCATCTTGGATTCCCCTAGGTCTCTAGTTTTCAAAAATGCACAGGTTTGGTAGGTTTCCCTAGGTGCCGGCTGAGCTAGAGGCCAACATCTACAGGTAGGCACTTTGCAAAAAACACCTCTGTTTTCTTTAAAAAAAATGGGATGTGTCCACGTTGCGTTTTGGGGCATTTCCTGTCGCGGGCGCTAGGCCTACCCACACAAGTGAGGTATCATTTTTATCGGGAGACTTGGGGGAACTCTGGGTGGAAGGAAATTTGTGCCTCCTCTCAGATTCCAGAACTTTCTGCCACAGAAATGTGAGGAACATGTGTTTTTTTAGCCAAATTTTGAGGTTTGCAAAGGATTCTGGGTAACAGAACCTGGTCAGAGCCCCACAAGTCACCCCATCTTGTATTCCCCTAGGTCTCTAGTTTTCAAAAATGCACAGGTTTGGTAGGTTTCCCTAGGTGCCGGCTGAGCTAGAGGCCAAAATCTACAGGTAGGCACTTTGCAAAAAACACCCCTGTTTTCTTTAAAAAAATGGGATGTGTCCACGTTGCGTTTTGGGGCATTTCCTGTCGCTGGCGCTAGGCCTACCCACACAAGTGAGGTATCATTTTTATCAGGAGACTTGGGGGAACGCTGGGTGGAAGGAAATTTGTGCCTCTTCTCAGATTCCAGAACTTTCTGCCACAGAAATGTGAGGAACATGTGTTTTTTTTGCTAAATTTTGAGGTTTGCAAAGGATTCTGGGTAACAGAACCTGGTGAGAGCCCCACAAGTCACCCCATCTTGGATTCCAATGGGTCTCTAGTTTTAAAAAATGCACAGGTTTGGTAGGTTTCCCTAGGTGCCGGCTGAGCTAGAGGCCAAAATCTACAGGTAGGCACTTTGCAAAAAACACCTCTGTTTTCTTTAAAAAAAATGGGATGTGTCCACGTTGCGTTTTGGGGCATTTCCTGTCGCGGGCGCTAGGCCTACCGACACAAGTGAGGTATCATTTTTATCGGGAGACTTGGGGGAACGCTGGGTGGAAGGAAAATTTTTGCCTCCTCTCAGATTCCAGAACTTTCTGCCACAGAAATGTGAGGAACATGTGTTTTTTTAGCCAAATTTTGATGTTTGCAAAGGATTCTGGGTAACGGAACCTGGTCAGAGCCCCACAAGTCACCCCATCTTGGATTCCCCTAGGTCTCAGGTTTTCAAGAATGCACAGGTTTGGTAGGTTTCCCTAGGTGCCGGCTGAGCTAGAGGCCAAAATCTACAGGTAGGCACTTTGCAAAAAACACCTCTGTTTTCTTTCAAAAAATGGGATGTGTCCACGTTGCGTTTTGGGGCATTTCCTGTCGCGGGCGCTAGGCCTATCCACACAAGTGAGGTATAATTTTTATCGGGAGACTTGGGGGAACGCTGGGTGGAAGGAAATTTGTGGCTCCTCTCTGATTCCAGAACTTTCTGTCACCGAAATGTGAGGAAAATGTGTTTGTTTAGCCAAATTTTGAGGTTTGCAAAGGATTCTGGGTAACAGAACCTGGTCAGAGCCCCACAAGTCACCCCATCTTGTATTCCCCTAGGTCTCTAGTTTATAAAAATGCACAGGTTTGGTAGGTTTCCCTAGGTGCCGGCTGAGCTAGAGGCCCAAATCTACAGGTAGTCACTTTGCAAAAAACACCCCTGTTTTCATTCAAAAAATGGGATGTGTCCACGTTGCGTTTTGGGGCATTTACTGTCGCGGGCGCTAGGCCTACCCACACAAGTGAGGTATCATTTTTATCAGGAGACTTGGGGGAACTCTGGGTGGAATGAAATTTGTGCCTCCTCTCAGATTCCAGAACTTTCTGCCACAGAAATGTGAGGAACATGTGTTTTTTTAGCCAAATTTTGAGGTTTGCAAAGGATTCTGGGTAACAGAACATGGTCAGAGCCCCACAAGTCACCCCATCTTGTATTCCCCTAGGTCTCTAGTTTTCAAAAATGCACAGGTTTGGTAGGTTTCCCTAGGTGCTGGCTGAGCTAGAGGCCAAAATCTACAGGTAGGCACTTTGAAAAATACAGCTCTGTTTTCTGTCCAAAAATGGGATGTGTCCACTTTGTGCTTTGGGGCATTTCCTGTCGCAGGCGCTAGGCCTACCCACACAAGTGAGGTATCATTTTTATCTGGAGACTTGGGGGAACGCTGGGTGGAAGGAAATTTGTGCCTCCTCTCAGATTCCAGAACTTTCTGCCACAGAAATGTGAGGAACATGTGTTTTTTTAGCCAACTTTTGAGGTTTGCAAAGGATTCTGGGTAACAGAACCTGGTCAGAGCCCCACAAGTCACCCCATCTTGTATTCCCCTAGGTCTCTAGTTTTAAAAAATGCACAGGTTTGGTAGGTTTCCCTAGGTGCCGGCTGAGCTAGAGGCCAAAATCTACAGGTAGGCACTTTGCAAAATACAGCTCTGTTTTCTGTCCAAAAATTGGATGTGTCCACGTTGTGCTTTGGGGCATTTCCTGTCGCGGGCGCTAGGCCTACCGACACAAGTGAGGTATCATTTTTATCGGGAGACTTGGGGGAACGCTGGGTGGAAGGAAATTTGTGCCTCCTCTCAGATTCCAGAACTTTCTGCCACAGAAATGTGAGGAACATGTGTTTTTTTAGCCAAATTTTGATGTTTGCAAAGGATTCTGGGTAACAGAACCTGGTCAGAGCCCCACAAGTCACCCCATGTTGGATTCTCCTAGGTCTCTCTCTAGTTTTAAAAAATGCACAGGTTTGGTAGGTTTCCCTAGGTGCCGGCTGAGCTAGAGGCCCAAATCTACAGGTAGTCACTTTGCAAAAAACACCCCTGTTTTCATTCAAAAAATGGGATGTGTCCACGTTGCGTTTTGGGGCATTTCCTGTCGCTGGCGCTAGGCCTACCCACACAAGTGAGGTATCATTTTTATCAGGAGACTTGGGGGAACGCTGGGTGGAAGGAAATTTGTGCCTCTTCTCAGATTCCAGAACTTTCTGCCACAGAAATGTGAGGAACATGTGTTTTTTTAGCCAACTTTTGAGGTTTTCAAAGGATTCTGGGTAACAGAACCTGGTCAGAACCCCACAAGTCACCCCATCTTGGATTCCCCTAGGTCTCTAGTTTTCAAAAATGCACAGGTTTGGTAGGTTTCCCTAGGTGCCGGCTGAGCCAGAGGCCAAAATCTACAGGTAGGCACTTTGCAAAAAACACCTCTGTTTTCTTTAAAAAAAATGGGATGTGTCCACGTTGCGTTTTGGGGCATTTCCTGTCGCGGGCGCTAGGCCTACCGACACAAGTGAGGTATCATTTTTATCGGGAGACTTGGGGGAACGCTGGGTGGAAGGAACATTTTTGCCTCCTCTCAGATTCCAGAACTTTCTGCCACAGAAATGTGAGGAACATGTGTTTTTTTAGCCAAATTTTGATGTTTGCAAAGGATTCTGGGTAACGGACCCTGGTCAGAGCCCCACAAGTCACCCCATCTTGGATTCCCCTAGGTCTCAGGTTTTCAAGAATGCACAGGTTTGGTAGGTTTCCCTAGGTGCCGGCTGAGCTAGAGGCCAAAATCTACAGGTAGGCACTTTGCAAAAAACACCTCTGTTTTCTTTCAAAAAATGGGATGTGTCCACGTTGCGTTTTGGGGCATTTCCTGTCACGGGCGCTAGGCCTATCCACACAAGTGAGGTATCATTTATATCGGGAGACTTGGGGGAACGCTGGGTGGAAGGAAATTTGTGGCTCCTCTCTGATTCCAGAACTTTCTGTCACCGAAATGTGAGGAAAATGTGTTTGTTTAGCCAAATTTTGAGGTTTGCAAAGGATTCTGGGTAACAGAACCTGGTCAGAGCCCCACAAGTCACCCCATCTTGTATTCCCCTAGGTCTCTAGTTTTTAAAAATGCACAGGTTTGGTAGGTTTCCCTAGGTGCCGGCTGAGCTAGAGGCCAAAATCTACAGGTAGTCACTTTGCAAAAAACACCCCTGTTTTCATTCAAAAAATGGGATGTGTCCACGTTGCGTTTTGGGGCATTTCCTGTCGCGGGCGCTAGGCCTACCCACACAAGTGAGGTATCATTTTTATCAGGAGACTTGGGGGAACTCTGGGTGGAATGAAATTTGTGCCTCCTCTCAGATTCCAGAACTTTCTGCCACAGAAATGTGAGGAACATGTGTTTTTTTAGCCAAATTTTGAGGTTTGCAAAGGATTCTGGGTAACAGAACCTGGTCAGAGCCCCACAAGTCACCCCATCTTGTATTCCCCTAGGTCTCTAGTTTTCAAAAATGCACAGGTTTGGTAGGTTTCCCTAGGTGCCGGCTGAGCTAGAGGCCAAAAGCTACAGGTAGGCACTTTGCAAAATACAGCTGTTTTCTGTCCAAAAATGGGATGTGTCCACTTTGTGCTTTGGGGCATTTCCTGTCGCAGGCGCTAGGCCTACCGACACAAGTGAGGTATCATTTTTATCGGGAGACTAGGGGGAACGCTGGGTGGAAGGAAATTTGTGCCTCCTCTCAGATTCCCGAACTTTCTGCCACAGAAATGTGAGGAACATGTGTTTTTTTAGCCAAATTTTGATGTTTGCAAAGGATTCTGGGTAACAGAACCTGGTCAGAGCCCCACAAGTCACCCCATGTTGGATTCCCCTAGGTCTCTAGTTTTCAAAAATGCAAAGGTTTGGTAGGTTTCCCTAGGTGCCGGCTGAGCTAGAGGCCAAAATCTACAGGTAGGCACTTTGCAAAATACAGCTGTTTTCTGTCCAAAAATGGGATGTGTCCACTTTGTGCTTTGGGGCATTTCCTGTCGCAGGCGCTAGGCCTACCGACACAAGTGAGGTATCATTTTTATCGGGAGACTTGGGGGAACGCTGGGTGGAAGGAAATTTGTGCCTCCTCTCAGATTCCAGAACTTTCTGCCACAGAAATGTGAGGAACATGTGTTTTTTTAGCCAACTTTTGAGGTTTGCAAAGGATTCTGGGTAACAGAACCTGGTCAGAGCCCCACAAGTCACCCCATCTTGGATTCCCCTAGATCTCAGGTTTTCAAGAATGCACAGGTTTGGTAGGTTTCCCTAGGTGCCGGCTGAGCTAGAGGCCAAAATCTACAGGTAGGCACTTTGCAAAAAACACCTCTGTTTTATTTCAAAAAATGGGATGTGTCCACGTTGCGTTTTGGGGCATTTCCTGTCGCGGGCGCTAGGCCTATCCACACAAGTGAGGTATCATTTTTATCGGGAGACTTGGGGGAACGCTGGGTGGATGGAAATTTGTGCCTCCTCTCAGATTCCAGAACTTTCTGCTACAGAAATGTGAGGAACATGTGTTTTTTTAGCCAAATTTTGAGGTTTGCAAAGGATTGTGGGTAACAGAACCTGGTCAGAGCCCCACAAGTCACCCCATCTTGGATTCCCCTAGGTCTCTGGTTTTAAAAAATGCACAGGTTTGGTAGGTTTCCCTAGGTGCCGGCTGAGCTAGAGGCCAAAATCTACAGGTAGGCACTTTGCAAAAAACACCTCTGTTTTCTTTAAAAAAAAATGGGATGTGTCCACGTTGCGTTTTGGGGCATTTCCTGTCGCGGGCGCTAGGCCTACCGACACAAGTGAGGTATCATTTTTATCGGGAGACTTGGGGGAACGCTGGGTGGAAGGAAAATTCTTGCCTCCTCTCAGATTCCAGAACTTTCTGCCACAGAAATGTGAGGAACATGTGTTTTTTTAGCCAAATTTTGATGTTTGCAAAGGATTCTGGGTAACGGAACCTGGTCAGAGCCCCACAAGTCACCCCATCTTGGATTCCCCTAGGTCTCAGGTTTTCAAGAATGCACAGGTTTGGTAGGTTTCCCTAGGTGCCGGCTGAGCTAGAGGCCAAAATCTACAGGTAGGCACTTTGCAAAAAACACCTCTGTTTTCTTTCAAAAAATGGGATGTGTCCACGTTGCGTTTTCGGGCATTTCCTGTCGAGGGCGCTAGGCCTATCCACACAAGTGAGGTATCATTTATATCGGGAGACTTGGGGGAACGCTGGGTGGAAGGAAATTTGTGGCTCCTCTCTGATTCCAGAACTTTCTGTCACCGAAATGTGAGGAAAATGTGTTTGTTTAGCCAAATTTTGAGGTTTGCAAAGGATTCTGGGTAACAGAACCTGGTCAGAGCCCCACAAGTCACCCCATCTTGTATTCCCCTAGGTCTCTAGTTTTTAAAAATGCACAGGTTTGGTAGGTTTCCCTAGGTGCCGGCTGAGCTAGAGGCCAAAATCTACAGGTAGGCACTTTGCAAAAAACACCCCTGTTTTCTTTAAAAAAATGGGATGTGTCCACGTTGCGTTTTGGGGCATTTCCTGTCGCGGGCGCTAGGCCTACCCACACAAGTGAGGTATCATTTTTATCAGGAGACTTGGGGGAACTCTGGGTGGAAGGAAATTTGTGCCTCCTCTCAGATTCCAGAACTTTCTGCCACAGAAATGTGAGGAACATGTGGTTTTTTAGCCAAATTTTGATGTTTGCAAAGGATTCTGGGTAACAGAACCTGGTCAGAGCCCCACAAGTCACCCCATGTTGGATTCCCCTAGGTCTCTAGTTTTCAAAAATGCACAGGTTTGGTAGGTTTCCCTAGGTGCCGGCTGAGCTAGAGGCCAAAATCTACAGGTAGGCACTTTGAAAAATACAGCTCTGTTTTCTGTCCAAAAATGGGAAGTGTCCACTTTGTGCTTTGGGGCATTTCCTGTCGCAGGCGCTAGGCCTACCCACACAAGTGAGGTATCATTTTTATCGGGAGACTTGGGGGAACGCTGGGTGGAAGGAAATTTGTGCCTCCTCTCAGATTCCAGAACTTTCTGCCACAGAAATGTGAGGAACATGTGTTTTTTTAGCCAAATTTTGATGTTTGCAAAGGATTCTGGGTAACAGAACCTGGTCAGAGCCCCACAAGTCACCCCATGTTGGATTCCCCTAGGTCTCTAGTTTTCAAAAATGCACAGATTTGGTAGGTTTCCCTAGGTGCCGGCTGAGCTAGAGGCCAAAATCTACAGGTAGGCACTTTGCAAAATACAGCTCTGTTTTCTGTCCAAAAATGGGATTTGTCCACTTTGTGCTTTGGGGCATTTCCTGTCGCAGGCGCTAGGCCTACCCACACAAGTGAGGTATCATTTTTATCGGGAGACTTGGGGGAACGCTGGGTGGAAGGAAATTTGTGCCTCCTCTCAGATTCCAGAACTTTCTGCTACAGAAATGTGAGGAACATGTGTTTTTTTAGCCAAATGTTGAGGTTTGCAAAGGATTCTGGGTAACAGAACCTGGTCAGAGCACCACAAGTCACCCCATCTTGGATTCCCCTAGGTCTCTAGTTTTAAAAAATGCACAGGTTTGGTAGGTTTCCATAGGTGCCGGCTGAGCTAGAGGCCAAAATCTACATGTAGGCACTTTGCAAAAAACACCTCTGTTTTCTTTAAAAAAAAATGGGATGTGTCCACGTTGCGTTTTGGGGCATTTCCTGTCGCTGGCGCTAGGCCTACCGACACAAGTGAGGTATCATTTTTATCGGAAGACTTGGGGGAACGCTGGGTGGAAGGAAATTGTTTGCCTCCTCTCAGATTCCAGAACTTTCTGCCACAGAAATGTGAGGAACATGTGTTTTTTTAGCCAAATTTTGATGTTTGCAAAGGATTCTGGGTAACGGAACCTGGTCAGAGCCCCACAAGTCACCCCATCTTGGATTCCCCTAGGTCTCAGGTTTTCAAGAATGCACAGGTTTGGTAGGTTTCCCTAGGTGCCGGCTGAGCTAGAGGCCAAAATCTACAGGTAGGCACTTTGCAAAAAACACCTCTGTTTTATTTCAAAAAATGGGATGTGTCCACGTTGCGTTTTGGGGCATTTCCTGTCGCGGGCGCTAGGCCTATCCACACAAGTGAGGTATCATTTTTATCGGGAGACTTGGGGGAACGCTGGGTGGATGGAAATTTGTGCCTCCTCTCAGATTCCAGAACTTTCTGCTACAGAAATGTGAGGAACATGTGTTTTTTTAGCCAAATTTTGAGGTTTGCAAAGGATTGTGGGTAACAGAACCTGGTCAGAGCCCCACAAGTCACCCCATCTTGGATTCCCCTAGGTCTCTGGTTTTAAAAAATGCACAGGTTTGGTAGGTTTCCCTAGGTGCCGGCTGAGCTAGAGGCCAAAATCTACAGGTAGGCACTTTGCAAAAAACACCTCTGTTTTCTTTAAAAAAAAATGGGATGTGTCCACGTTGCGTTTTGGGGCATTTCCTGTCGCGGGCGCTAGGCCTACCGACACAAGTGAGGTATCATTTTTATCGGGAGACTTGGGGGAACGCTGGGTGGAAGGAAAATTCTTGCCTCCTCTCAGATTCCAGAACTTTCTGCCACAGAAATGTGAGGAACATGTGTTTTTTTAGCCAAATTTTGATGTTTGCAAAGGATTCTGGGTAACGGAACCTGGTCAGAGCCCCACAAGTCACCCCATCTTGGATTCCCCTAGGTCTCAGGTTTTCAAGAATGCACAGGTTTGGTAGGTTTCCCTAGGTGCCGGCTGAGCTAGAGGCCAAAATCTACAGGTAGGCACTTTGCAAAAAACACCTCTGTTTTCTTTCAAAAAATGGGATGTGTCCACGTTGCGTTTTCGGGCATTTCCTGTCGAGGGCGCTAGGCCTATCCACACAAGTGAGGTATCATTTATATCGGGAGACTTGGGGGAACGCTGGGTGGAAGGAAATTTGTGGCTCCTCTCTGATTCCAGAACTTTCTGTCACCGAAATGTGAGGAAAATGTGTTTGTTTAGCCAAATTTTGAGGTTTGCAAAGGATTCTGGGTAACAGAACCTGGTCAGAGCCCCACAAGTCACCCCATCTTGTATTCCCCTAGGTCTCTAGTTTTTAAAAATGCACAGGTTTGGTAGGTTTCCCTAGGTGCCGGCTGAGCTAGAGGCCAAAATCTACAGGTAGGCACTTTGCAAAAAACACCCCTGTTTTCTTTAAAAAAATGGGATGTGTCCACGTTGCGTTTTGGGGCATTTCCTGTCGCGGGCGCTAGGCCTACCCACACAAGTGAGGTATCATTTTTATCAGGAGACTTGGGGGAACTCTGGGTGGAAGGAAATTTGTGCCTCCTCTCAGATTCCAGAACTTTCTGCCACAGAAATGTGAGGAACATGTGGTTTTTTAGCCAAATTTTGATGTTTGCAAAGGATTCTGGGTAACAGAACCTGGTCAGAGCCCCACAAGTCACCCCATGTTGGATTCCCCTAGGTCTCTAGTTTTCAAAAATGCACAGGTTTGGTAGGTTTCCCTAGGTGCCGGCTGAGCTAGAGGCCAAAATCTACAGGTAGGCACTTTGAAAAATACAGCTCTGTTTTCTGTCCAAAAATGGGAAGTGTCCACTTTGTGCTTTGGGGCATTTCCTGTCGCAGGCGCTAGGCCTACCCACACAAGTGAGGTATCATTTTTATCGGGAGACTTGGGGGAACGCTGGGTGGAAGGAAATTTGTGCCTCCTCTCAGATTCCAGAACTTTCTGCCACAGAAATGTGAGGAACATGTGTTTTTTTAGCCAAATTTTGATGTTTGCAAAGGATTCTGGGTAACAGAACCTGGTCAGAGCCCCACAAGTCACCCCATGTTGGATTCCCCTAGGTCTCTAGTTTTCAAAAATGCACAGATTTGGTAGGTTTCCCTAGGTGCCGGCTGAGCTAGAGGCCAAAATCTACAGGTAGGCACTTTGCAAAATACAGCTCTGTTTTCTGTCCAAAAATGGGATTTGTCCACTTTGTGCTTTGGGGCATTTCCTGTCGCAGGCGCTAGGCCTACCCACACAAGTGAGGTATCATTTTTATCGGGAGACTTGGGGGAACGCTGGGTGGAAGGAAATTTGTGCCTCCTCTCAGATTCCAGAACTTTCTGCTACAGAAATGTGAGGAACATGTGTTTTTTTAGCCAAATGTTGAGGTTTGCAAAGGATTCTGGGTAACAGAACCTGGTCAGAGCACCACAAGTCACCCCATCTTGGATTCCCCTAGGTCTCTAGTTTTAAAAAATGCACAGGTTTGGTAGGTTTCCATAGGTGCCGGCTGAGCTAGAGGCCAAAATCTACATGTAGGCACTTTGCAAAAAACACCTCTGTTTTCTTTAAAAAAAAATGGGATGTGTCCACGTTGCGTTTTGGGGCATTTCCTGTCGCTGGCGCTAGGCCTACCGACACAAGTGAGGTATCATTTTTATCGGAAGACTTGGGGGAACGCTGGGTGGAAGGAAATTGTTTGCCTCCTCTCAGATTCCAGAACTTTCTGCCACAGAAATGTGAGGAACATGTGTTTTTTTAGCCAAATTTTGATGTTTGCAAAGGATTCTGGGTAACGGAACCTGGTCAGAGCCCCACAAGTCACCCCATCTTGGATTCCCCTAGGTCTCAGGTTTTCAAGAATGCACAGGTTTGGTAGGTTTCCCTAGGTGCCGGCTGAGCTAGAGGCCAAAATCTACAGGTAGGCACTTTGCAAAAAACACCTCTGTTTTCTATAAAAAAATGGGATGTGTCCACGTTGCGTTTTGGGGCATTTCCTGTCGCGGGCGCTAGGCCTATCCACACAAGTAAGGTATCATTTCTATCGGGAGACTTGGGGGAACACTGGGTGGAAGGAAATTTGTGGCTCCTCTCTGATTCCAGAACTTTCTGTCACCGAAATGTGAGGAAAATGTGTTTGTTTAGCCAAATTTTGAGGTTTGCAAAGGATCCTGGGTAACAGAACCTGGTCAGAGCCCCACAAGTCACCCCATCTTGTATTCCCCTAGGTCTCTAGTTTTTATAAATGCACAGGTTTGGTAGGTTTCCCTAGGTGCCGGCTGAGCTAGAGGCCAAAATCTACAGGTAGGCACTTTGCAAAAAACACCCCTGTTTTCTTTCAAAAAATGGGATGTGTCCACGTTGCGTTTTGGGGCATTTCCTGTCGCGGGCGCTAGGCCTACCCACACAAGTGAGGTATCATTTTTATCAGGAGACTTGGGGGAACTCTGGGTGGAAGGAAATTTGTGCTTCCTCTCAGATTCCAGAACTTTCTGCCACAGAAATGTGAGGAACATGTGTTTTTTTAGCCAAATTTTGATGTTTGCAAAGGATTCTGGGTAACAGAACCTGGTCAGAGCCCCACAAGTCACCCCATGTTGGATTCCCCTAGGTCTCTAGTTTTCAAAAATGCATGGGTTTGGTAGGTTTCCCTAGGTGCCGGCTGAGCTAGAGGCCAAAATCTACAGGTAGGCACTTTGCAAAATACAGCTCTGTTTTCTGTCCAAAAATTGGATGTGTCCACGTTGTGCTTTGGGGCATTTCCTGGCGCGGGCGCTAGGCCTACCGACACAAGTGAGGTATCATTTTTATCGGGAGACTTGGGGGAACGCTGGGTGGAAGGAAATTTGTGCCTCCTCTCAGATTCCAGAACTTTCTGCCACAGAAATGTGAGGAACATGTGTTTTCTTTAGCCAAATTTTGATGTTTGCAAAGGATTCTGGGTAACAGAACCTGGTCAGAGCCCCACAAGTCACCCCATCTTGTATTCCCCTAGGTCTCTAGTTTTAAAAAATGCACAGGTTTGGTAGGTTTCCCTAGGTGCCGGCTGAGCTAGAGGCCAAAATCTACAGGTAGGCACTTTGCAAAATACAGCTCTGTTTTCTGTCCAAAAATTGGATGTGTCCACGTTGTGCTTTGGGGCATTTCCTGTCGCGGGCGCTAGGCCTACCGACACAAGTGAGGTATCATTTTTATCGGGAGACTTGGGGGAACGCTGGGTGGATGGAAATTTGTGCCTCCTCTCAGATTCCAGAACTTTCTGCCACAGAAATGTGAGGAACATGTGTTTTTTTTAGCCAAATTTTGATGTTTGCAAAGGATTCTGGGTAACAGAACCTGGTCAGAGCCCCACAAGTCACCCCATGTTGGATTCCCCTAGGTCTCTAGTTTTCAAAAATGCACAGATTTGGTAGGTTTCCCTAGGTGCCGGCTGAGCTAGAGGCCAAAATCTACAGGTAGGCACTTTGCAAAATACAGCTCTGTTTTCTGTCCAAAAATGGGATTTGTCCACTTTGTGCTTTGGGGCATTTCCTGTCGCAGGCGCTAGGCCTACCCACACAAGTGAGGTATCATTTTTATCGGGAGACTTGGGGGAACGCTGGGTGGAAGGAAATTTGTGCCTCCTCTCAGATTCCAGAACTTTCTGCTACAGAAATGTGAGGAACATGTGTTTTTTTAGCCAAATTTTGAGGTTTGCAAAGGATTCTGGGTAACAGAACCTGGTCAGAGCACCACAAGTCACCCCATCTTGGATTCCCCTAGGTCTCTAGTTTTAAAAAATGCACAGGTTTGGTAGGTTTCCCTAGGTGCCGGCTGAGCTAGAGGCCAAAATCTACATGTAGGCACTTTGCAAAAAACACCTCTGTTTTCTTTAAAAAAAAATGGGATGTGTCAACGTTGCGTTTTGGGGCATTTCCTGTCGTGGGCGCTAGGCCTACAGACACAAGTGAGGTATCATTTTTATCGGGAGACTTGGGGGAACGCTGGGTGGAAGGAAATTGTTTGCCTCCTCTCAGATTCCAGAACTTTCTGCCACAGAAATGTGAGGAACATGTGTTTTTTTAGCCAAATTTTGATGTTTGCAAAGGATTCTGGGTAACGGAACCTGGTCAGAGCCCCACAAGTCACCCCATCTTGGATTCCCCTAGGTCTCAGGTTTTCAAGAATGCACAGGTTTGGTAGGTTTCCCTAGGTGCCGGCTGAGCTAGAGGCCAAAATCTACAGGTAGGCACTTTGCAAAAAACACCTCTGTTTTCTTTAAAAAAATGGGATGTGTCCACGTTGCGTTTTGGGGCATTTCCTGTCGCGGGCGCTAGGCCTATCCACACAAGTGAGGTATCATTTCTATCGGGAGACTTGGGGGAACGCTGGGTGGAAGGAAATTTGTGGCTCCTCTCTGATTCCAGAACTTTCTGTCACCGAAATGTGAGGAAAATGTGTTTGTTTAGCCAAATTTTGAGGTTTGCAAAGGATCCTGGGTAACAGAACCTGGTCAGAGCCCCACAAGTCACCCCATCTTGTATTCCCCTAGGTCTCTAGTTTTTAAAAATGCACAGGTTTGGTAGGTTTCCCTAGGTGCCGGCTGAGCTAGAGGCCAAAATCTACAGGTAGGCACTTTGCAAAAAACACCCCTGTTTTCTTTCAAAAAATGGGATGTGTCCACGTTGCGTTTTGGGGCATTTCCTGTCGCGGGCGCTAGGCCTACCCACACAAGTGAGGTATCATTTTTATCAGGAGACTTGGGGGAACTCTGGGTGGAAGGAAATTTGTGCCTCCTCTCAGATTCCAGAACTTTCTGCCACAGAAATGTGAGGAACATGTGTTTTTTTAGCCAAATTTTGATGTTTGCAAAGGATTCTGGGTAACAGAACCTGGTCAGATCCCCACAAGTCACCCCATGTTGGATTCCCCTAGGTCTCTAGTTTTCAAAAATGCACAGATATGGTAGGTTTCCCTAGGTGCCGGCTGAGCTAGAGGCCAAAATCTACAGGTAGGCACTTTGCAAAATACAGCTCTGTTTTCTGTCCAAAAATGGGATGTGTCCACTTTGTGCTTTGGGGCATTTCCTGTCGCAGGCGCTAGGCCTATCCACACAAGTGAGGTATCATTTTTATTGGGAGACTTGGGGGAACGCTGGGTGGAAGGAAATTTGTGCCTCCTCTCAGATTCCAGAACTTTCTGCCACAGAAATGTGAGGAACATGTGTTTTTTTAGCCAACTTTTGAGGTTTGCAAAGGATTCTGGGTAACAGAACCTGGTCAGAGCCCCACAAGTCACCCCATCTTGTATTCCCCTAGGTCTCTAGTTTTCAAAAATGCACAGGTTTGGTAGGTTTCCCTAGGTGTCGGCTGAGCTAGAGGCCAAAATCTACAGGTAGGCACTTTGCAAAATACAGCTCTGTTTTCTGTCCAAAAATTGGATGTGTCCACGTTGTGCTTTGGGGCATTTCCTGTCGCTGGCGCTAGGCCTACCGACACAAGTGAGGTATCATTTTTATCGGGAGACTTGGGGGAACGCTGGGTGGAAGGAAATTTGTGCCTCCTCTCAGATTCCAGAACTTTCTGCCACAGAAATGTGAGGAACATGTGTTTTTTTAGCCAAATTTTGATGTTTGCAAAGGATTCTGGGTAACAGAACCTGGTCAGAGCCCCACAAGTCACCCCATGTTGGATTCCCCTAGGTCTCTAGTTTTCAAAAATGCACAGATTTGGTAGGTTTCCCTAGGTGCCGGCTGAGCTAGAGGCCAAAATCTACAGGTAGGCACTTTGCAAAATACAGCTCTGTTTTCTGTCCAAAAATGGGATTTGTCCACTTTGTGCTTTGGGGCATTTCCTGTCGCAGGCGCTAGGCCTACCCACACAAGTGAGGTATCATTTTTATCGGGAGACTTGGGGGAACGCTGTGTGGAAGGAAATTTGTGCCTCCTCTCAGATTCCAGAACTTTCTGCTACAGAAATGTGAGGAACATGTGTTTTTTTAGCCAAATTTTGAGGTTTGCAAAGGATTCTGGGTAACAGAACCTGGTCAGAGCACCACAAGTCACCCCATCTTGGATTCCCCTAGGTCTCTAGTTTTAAAAAATGCACAGGTTTGGTAGGTTTCCCTAGGTGCCGGCTGAGCTAGAGGCCAAAATCTACATGTAGGCACTTTGCAAAAAACACCTCTGTTTTCTTTAAAAAAAAATGGGATGTGTCCACGTTGCGTTTTGGGGCATTTCCTGTCGCGGGGGCTAGGCCTACCGACACAAGTGAGGTATCATTTTTATCGGGAGGCTTGGGGGAACGCTGGGTGGAAGGAAATTGTTTGCCTCCTCTCAGATTCCAGAACTTTCTGCCACAGAAATGTGAGGAACATGTGTTTTTTTAGCCAAATTTTGATGTTTGCAAAGGATTCTGGGTAACGGAACCTGGTCAGAGCCCCACAAGTCACCCCATCTTGGATTCCCCTAGGTCTCAGGTTTTCAAGAATGCACAGGTTTGGTAGGTTTCCCTAGGTGCCGGCTGAGCTAGAGGCCAAAATCTACAGGTAGGCACTTTGCAAAAAACACCTCTGTTTTCTTTCAAAAAATGGGATGTGTCCACGTTGCGTTTTGGGGCATTTCCTGTCGCGGGCGCTAGGCCTATCCACACAAGTGAGGTATCATTTCTATCGGGAGACTTGGGGGAACGCTGGGTGGAAGGAAATTTGTGGCTCCTCTCTGATTCCAGAACTTTCTGTCACCGAAATGTGAGGAAAATGTGTTTGTTTAGCCAAATTTTGAGGTTTGCAAAGGATCCTGGGTAACAGAACCTGGTCAGAGCCCCACAAGTCACCCCATCTTGTATTCCCCTAGGTCTCTAGTTTTTAAAAATGCACAGGTTTGGTAGGTTT
Source organism: Pleurodeles waltl (assembly GCF_031143425.1). Lineage (NCBI taxonomy): Eukaryota > Metazoa > Chordata > Amphibia > Caudata > Salamandridae > Pleurodeles > Pleurodeles waltl. The sequence goes on from NW_027149860.1 coordinate 486,792, forward strand.
CCCTAGGTGCCGGATGAGCTAGAGGCCAAAATCTACAGGTAGGCACTTTGCAAAATACAGCTCTGTTTTCTGTCCAAAAATGGGATGTGTCCACTTTGTGCTTTGGGGCATTTCCTGTCGCAGGCGCTAGGCCTATCCACACAAGTGAGGTATCATTTTTATTGGGAGACTTGGGGGAACGCTGGGTGGAAGGAAATTTGTGCCTCCTCTCAGATTCCAGAACTTTCTGCCACAGAAATGTGAGGAACATGTGTTTTTTTAGCCAACTTTTGAGGTTTGCAAAGGATTCTGGGTAACAGAACCTGGTCAGAGCCCCACAAGTCACCCCATCTTGTATTCCCCTAGGACTCTAGTTTTCAAAAATGCACAGGTTTGGTAGGTTTCCCTAGGTGTCGGCTGAGCTAGAGGCCAAAATCTACAGGTAGGCACTTTGCAAAATACAGCTCTGTTTTCTGTCCAAAAATTGGATGTGTCCACGTTGTGCTTTGGGGCATTTCCTGTCGCTGGCGCTAGGCCTACCGACACAAGTGAGGTATCATTTTTATCGGGAGACTTGGGGGAACGCTGGGTGGAAGGAAATTTGTGCCTCCTCTCAGATTCCAGAACTTTCTGCCACAGAAATGTGAGGAACATGTGTTTTTTTAGCCAAATTTTGATGTTTGCAAAGGATTCTGGGTAACAGAACCTGGTCAGAGCCCCACAAGTCACCCCATGTTGGATTCCCCTAGGTCTCCAGTTTTCAAAAATGCACAGATTTGGTAGGTTTCCCTAGGTGCCGGCTGAGCTAGAGGCCAAAATCTACAGGTAGGCACTTTGCAAAATACAGCTCTGTTTTCTGTCCAAAAATGGGATTTGTCCACTTTGTGCTTTGGGGCATTTCCTGTCGCAGGCGCTAGGCCTACCCACACAAGTGAGGTATCATTTTTATCGGGAGACTTGGGGGAACGCTGTGTGGAAGGAAATTTGTGCCTCCTCTCAGATTCCAGAACTTTCTGCTACAGAAATGTGAGGAACATGTGTTTTTTTAGCCAAATTTTGAGGTTTGCAAAGGATTCTGGGTAACAGAACCTGGTCAGAGCACCACAAGTCACCCCATCTTGGATTCCCCTAGGTCTCTAGTTTTAAAAAATGCACAGGTTTGGTAGGTTTCCCTAGGTGCCGGCTGAGCTAGAGGCCAAAATCTACATGTAGGCACTTTGCAAAAAACACCTCTGTTTTCTTTAAAAAAAAATGGGATGTGTCCACGTTGCGTTTTGGGGCATTTCCTGTCGCGGGCGCTAGGCCTACCGACACAAGTGAGGTATCATTTTTATCGGGAGGCTTGGGGGAACGCTGGGTGGAAGGAAATTGTTTGCCTCCTCTCAGATTCCAGAACTTTCTGCCACAGAAATGTGAGGAACATGTGTTTTTTTAGCCAAATTTTGATGTTTGCAAAGGATTCTGGGTAACGGAACCTGGTCAGAGCCCCACAAGTCACCCCATCTTGGATTCCCCTAGGTCTCAGGTTTTCAAGAATGCACAGGTTTGGTAGGTTTCCCTAGGTGCCGGCTGAGCTAGAGGCCAAAATCTACAGGTAGGCACTTTGCAAAAAACACCTCTGTTTTCTTTAAAAAAATGGGATGTGTCCACGTTGCGTTTTGGGGCATTTCCTGTCGCGGGCGCTAGGCCTATCCACACAAGTGAGGTATCATTTCTATCGGGAGACTTGGGGGAACGCTGGGTGGAAGGAAATTTGTGGCTCCTCTCTGATTCCAGAACTTTCTGTCACCGAAATGTGAGGAAAATGTGTTTGTTTAGCCAAATTTTGAGGTTTGCAAAGGATCCTGGGTAACAGAACCTGGTCAGAGCCCCACAAGTCACCCCATCTTGTATTCCCCTAGGTCTCTAGTTTTTAAAAATGCACAGGTTTGGTAGGTTTCCCTAGGTGCCGGCTGAGCTAGAGGCCAAAATCTACAGGTAGGCACTTTGCAAAAAACACCCCTGTTTTCTTTCAAAAAATGGGATGTGTCCACGTTGCGTTTTGGGGCATTTCCTGTCGCGGGCGCTAGGCCTACCCACACAAGTGAGGTATCATTTTTATCAGGAGACTTGGGGGAACTCTGGGTGGAAGGAAATTTGTGCCTCCTCTCAGATTCCAGAACTTTCTGCCACAGAAATGTGAGGAACATGTGTTTTTTTAGCCAAATTTTGATGTTTGCAAAGGATTCTGGGTAACAGAACCTGGTCAGAGCCCCACAAGTCACCCCATGTTGGATTCCCCTAGGTCTCTAGTTTTCAAAAATGCACAGATATGGTAGGTTTCCCTAGGTGCCGGCTGAGCTAGAGGCCAAAATCTACAGGTAGGCACTTTGCAAAATACAGCTCTGTTTTCTGTCCAAAAATGGGATGTGTCCACTTTGTGCTTTGGGGCATTTCCTGTCGCAGGCGCTAGGCCTATCCACACAAGTGAGGTATCATTTTTATCGGGAGACTTGGGGGAACGCTGGGTGGAAGGAAATTTGTGCCTCCTCTCAGATTCCAGAACTTTCTGCCACAGAAATGTGAGGAACATGTGTTTTTTTAGCCAAATTTTGATGTTTGCAAAGGATTCTGGGTAACAGAACCTGGTCAGAGCCCCACAAGTCACCCCATGTTGGATTCCCCTAGGTCTCTAGTTTTCAAAAATGCACAGATTTGGTAGGTTTCCCTAGGTGCCGGCTGAGCTAGAGGCCAAAATCTACAGGTAGGCACTTTGCAAAATACAGCTCTGTTTTCTGTCCAAAAATGGGATTTGTCCACTTTGTGCTTTGGGGCATTTCCTGTCGCAGGCGCTAGGCCTACCCACACAAGTGAGGTATCATTTTTATCGGGAGACTTGGGGGAACGCTGGGTGGAAGGAAATTTGTGCCTCCTCTCAGATTCCAGAACTTTCTGCTACAGAAATGTGAGGAACATGTGTTTTTTTAGCCAAATTTTGAGGTTTGCAAAGGATTCTGGGTAACAGAACCTGGTCAGAGCACCACAAGTCACCCCATCTTGGATTCCCCTAGGTCTCTAGTTTTAAAAAATGCACAGGTTTGGTAGGTTTCCCTAGGTGCCGGCTGAGCTAGAGGCCAAAATCTACATGTAGGCACTTTGCAAAAAACTCCTCTGTTTTCTTTAAAAAAAAATGGGATGTGTCCACGTTGCGTTTTGGGGCATTTCCTGTCGCGGGCGCTAGGCCTACCGACACAAGTGAGGTATCATTTTTATCGGGAGGCTTGGGGGAACGCTGGGTGGAAGGAAATTGTTTGCCTCCTCTCAGATTCCAGAACTTTCTGCCACAGAAATGTGAGGAACATGTGTTTTTTTAGCCAAATTTTGATGTTTGCAAAGGATTCTGGGTAACGGAACCTGGTCAGAGCCCCTCAAGTCACCCCATCTTGGATTCCCCTAGGTCTCAGGTTTTCAAGAATGCACAGGTTTGGTAGGTTTCCCTAGGTGCCGGCTGAGCTAGAGGCCAAAATCTACAGGTAGGCACTTTGCAAAAAACACCTCTGTTTTCTTTAAAAAAATGGGATGTGTCCACGTTGCGTTTTGGGGCATTTCCTGTCGCGGGCGCTAGGCCTATCCACACAAGTGAGGTATCATTTCTATCGGGAGACTTGGGGGAACGCTGGGTGGAAGGAAATTTGTGGCTCCTCTCTGATTCCAGAACTTTCTGTCACCGAAATGTGAGGAAAATGTGTTTGTTTAGCCAAATTTTGAGGTTTGCAAAGGATCCTGGGTAACAGAACCTGGTCAGAGCCCCACAAGTCACCCCATCTTGTATTCCCCTAGGTCTCTAGTTTTTAAAAATGCACAGGTTTGGTAGGTTTCCCTAGGTGCCGGCTGAGCTAGAGGCCAAAATCTACAGGTAGGCACTTTGCAAAAAACACCCCTGTTTTCTTTCAAAAAATGGGATGTGTCCACGTTGCGTTTTGGGGCATTTCCTGTCGCGGGCGCTAGGCCTACCCACACAAGTGAGGTATCATTTTTATCAGGAGAATTGGGGGAACTCTGGGTGGAAGGAAATTTGTGCCTCCTCTCAGATTCCAGAACTTTCTGCCACAGAAATGTGAGGAACATGTGTTTTTTTAGCCAAATTTTGATGTTTGCAAAGGATTCTGGGTAACAGAACCTGGTCAGAGCCCCACAAGTCACCCCATGTTGGATTCCCCTAGGTCTCTAGTTTTCAAAAATGCACAGATATGGTAGGTTTCCCTAGGTGCCGGCTGAGCTAGAGGCCAAAATCTACAGGTAGGCACTTTGCAAAATACAGCTCTGTTTTCTGTCCAAAAATGGGATGTGTCCACTTTGTGCTTTGGGGCATTTCCTGTCGCAGGCGCTAGGCCTATCCACACAAGTGAGGTATCATTTTTATCGGGAGACTTGGGGGAACGCTGTGTGGAAGGAAATTTGTGCCTCCTCTCAGATTCCAGAACTTTCTGCCACAGAAATGTGAGGAACATGTGTTTTTTTAGCCAAATTTTGATGTTTGCAAAGGATTCTGGGTAACAGAACCTGGTCAGAGCCCCACAAGTCACCCCATGTTGGATTCCCCTAGGTCTCTAGTTTTCAAAAATGCATGGGTTTGGTAGGTTTCCCTAGGTGCCGGCTGAGCTAGAGGCCAAAATCTACAGGTAGGCACTTTGCAAAATACAGCTCTGTTTTCTGTCCAAAAATTGGATGTGTCCACGTTGTGCTTTGGGGCATTTCCTGGCGCGGGCGCTAGGCCTACCGACACAAGTGAGGTATCATTTTTATCGGGAGACTTGGGGGAACGCTGGGTGGAAGGAAATTTGTGCCTCCTCTCAGATTCCAGAACTTTCTGCCACAGAAATGTGAGGAACATGTGTTTTTTTTAGCCAAATTTTGATGTTTGCAAAGGATTCTGGGTAACAGAACCTGGTCAGAGCCCCACAAGTCACCCCATCTTGTATTCCCCTAGGTCTCTAGTTTTAAAAAATGCACAGGTTTGGTAGGTTTCCCTAGGTGCCGGCTGAGCTAGAGGCCAAAATCTACAGGTAGGCACTTTGCAAAATACAGCTCTGTTTTCTGTCCAAAAATTGGATGTGTCCACGTTGTGCTTTGGGGCATTTCCTGTCGCGGGCGCTAGGCCTACCGACACAAGTGAGGTATCATTTTTATCGGGAGACTTGGGGGAACGCTGGGTGGAAGGAAATTTGTGCCTCCTCTCAGATTCCAGAACTTTCTGCCACAGAAATGTGAGGAACATGTGTTTTTTTTAGCCAAATTTTGATGTTTGCAAAGGATTCTGGGTAACAGAACCTGGTCAGAGCCCCACAAGTCACCCCATGTTAGATTCCCCTAGGTCTCTAGTTTTCAAAAATGCACAGATTTGGTAGGTTTCCTTAGGTGCCGGCTGAGCTAGAGGCCAAAATCTACAGGTAGGCACTTTGCAAAATACAGCTCTGTTTTCTGTCCAAAAATGGGATTTGTCCACTTTGTGCTTTGGGGCATTTCCTGTCGCAGGCGCTAGGCCTACCCACACAAGTGAGGTATCATTTTTATCGGGAGACTTGGGGGAACGCTGGGTGGAAGGAAATTTGTGCCTCCTCTCAGATTCCAGAACTTTCTGCTACAGAAATGTGAGGAACATGTGTTTTTTTAGCCAAATTTTGAGGTTTGCAAAGGATTCTGGGTAACAGAACCTGGTCAGAGCACCACAAGTCACCCCATCTTGGATTCCCCTAGGTCTCTAGTTTTAAAAAATGCACAGGTTTGGTAGGTTTCCCTAGGTGCCGGCTGAGCTAGAGGCCAAAATCTACATGTAGGCACTTTGCAAAAAACACCTCTGTTTTCTTTAAAAAAAAATGGGATGTGTCAACGTTGCGTTTTGGGGCATTTCCTGTCGCGGGCGCTAGGCCTACAGACACAAGTGAGGTATCATTTTTATCGGGAGACTTGGGGGAACGCTGGGTGGAAGGAAATTGTTTGCCTCCTCTCAGATTCCAGAACTTTCTGCCACAGAAATGTGAGGAACATGTGTTTTTTTAGCCAAATTTTGATGTTTGCAAAGGATTCTGGGTAACGGAACCTGGTCAGAGCCCCACAAGTCACCCCATCTTGGATTCCCCTAGGTCTCAGGTTTTCAAGAATGCACAGGTTTGGTAGGTTTCCCTAGGTGCCGGCTGAGCTAGAGGCCAAAATCTACAGGTAGGCACTTTGCAAAAAACACCTCTGTTTTCTTTAAAAAAATGGGATGTGTCCACGTTGCGTTTTGGGGCATTTCCTGTCGCGGGCGCTAGGCCTATCCACACAAGTGAGGTATCATTTCTATCGGGAGACTTGGGGGAACGCTGGGTGGAAGGAAATTTGTGGCTCCTCTCTGATTCCAGAACTTTCTGTCACCGAAATGTGAGGAAAATGTGTTTGTTTAGCCAAATTTTGAGGTTTGCAAAGGATCCTGGGTAACAGAACCTGGTCAGAGCCCCACAAGTCACCCCATCTTGTACTCCCCTAGGTCTCTAGTTTTTAAAAATGCACAGGTTTGGTAGGTTTCCCTAGGTGCCGGCTGAGCTAGAGGCCAAAATCTACAGGTAGGCACTTTGCAAAAAACACCCCTGTTTTGTTTCAAAAAATGGGATGTGTCCACGTTGCGTTTTGGGGCATTTCCTGTCGCGGGCGCTAGGCCTACCCACACAAGTGAGGTATCATTTTTATCAGGAGACTTGGGGGAACTCTGGGTGGAAGGAAATTTGTGCCTCCTCTCAGATTCCAGAACTTTCTGCCACAGAAATGTGAGGAACATGTGTTTTTTTAGCCAAATTTTGATGTTTGCAAAGGATTCTGGGTAACAGAACCTGGTCAGAGCCCCACAAGTCACCCCATGTTGGATTCCCCTAGGTCTCTAGTTTTCAAAAATGCACAGATATGGTAGGTTTCCCTAGGTGCCGGCTGAGCTAGAGGCCAAAATCTACAGGTAGGCACTTTGCAAAATACAGCTCTGTTTTCTGTCCAAAAATGGGATGTGTCCACTTTGTGCTTTGGGGCATTTCCTGTCGCAGGCGCTAGGCCTATCCACACAAGTGAGGTATCATTTTTATTGGGAGACTTGGGGGAACACTGGGTGGAAGGAAATTTGTGCCTCCTCTCAGATTCCAGAACTTTCTGCCACAGAAATGTGAGGAACATGTGTTTTTTTAGCCAACTTTTGAGGTTTGCAAAGGATTCTGGGTAACAGAACCTGGTCAGAGCCCCACAAGTCACCCCATCTTGTATTCCCCTAGGTCTCTAGTTTTCAAAAATGCACAGGTTTGGTAGGTTTCCCTAGGTGTCGGCTGAGCTAGAGGCCAAAATCTACAGGTAGGCACTTTGCAAAATACAGCTCTGTTTTCTGTCCAAAAATTGGATGTGTCCACGTTGTGCTTTGGGGCATTTCCTGTCGCTGGCGCTAGGCCTACCGACACAAGTGAGGTATCATTTTTATCGGGAGACTTGGGGGAACGCTGGGTGGAAGGAAATTTGTGCCTCCTCTCAGATTCCAGAACTTTCTGCCACAGAAATGTGAGGAACATGTGTTTTTTTAGCCAAATTTTGATGTTTGCAAAGGATTCTGGGTAACAGAACCTGGTCAGAGCCCCACAAGTCACCCCATGTTGGATTCCCCTAGGTCTCTAGTTTTCAAAAATGCACAGATTTGGTAGGTTTCCCTAGGTGCCGGCTGAGCTAGAGGCCAAAATCTACAGGTAGGCACTTTGCAAAATACAGCTCTGTTTTCTGTCCAAAAATGGGATTTGTCCACTTTGTGCTTTGGGGCATTTCCTGTCGCAGGCGCTAGGCCTACCCACACAAGTGAGGTATCATTTTTATCGGGAGACTTGGGGGAACGCTGTGTGGAAGGAAATTTGTGCCTCCTCTCAGATTCCAGAACTTTCTGCTACAGAAATGTGAGGAACATGTGTTTTTTTAGCCAAATTTTGAGGTTTGCAAAGGATTCTGGGTAACAGAACCTGGTCAGAGCACCACAAGTCACCCCATCTTGGATTCCCCTAGGTCTCTAGTTTTAAAAAATGCACAGGTTTGGTAGGTTTCCCTAGGTGCCGGCTGAGCTAGAGGCCAAAATCTACATGTAGGCACTTTGCAAAAAACACCTCTGTTTTCTTTAAAAAAAAATGGGATGTGTCCACGTTGCGTTTTGGGGCATTTCCTGTCGCGGGGGCTAGGCCTACCGACACAAGTGAGGTATCATTTTTATCGGGAGGCTTGGGGGAACGCTGGGTGGAAGGAAATTGTTTGCCTCCTCTCAGATTCCAGAACTTTCTGCCACAGAAATGTGAGGAACATGTGTTTTTTTAGCCAAATTTTGATGTTTGCAAAGGATTCTGGGTAACGGAACCTGGTCAGAGCCCCACAAGTCACCCCATCTTGGATTCCCCTAGGTCTCAGGTTTTCAAGAATGCACAGGTTTGGTAGGTTTCCCTAGGTGCCGGCTGAGCTAGAGGCCAAAATCTACAGGTAGGCACTTTGCAAAAAACACTTCTGTTTTCTTTAAAAAAATGGGATGTGTCCACGTTGCGTTTTGGGGCATTTCCTGTCGCGGGCGCTAGGCCTATCCACACAAGTGAGGTATCATTTCTATCGGGAGACTTGGGGAACGCTGGGTGGAAGGAAATTTGTGGCTCCTCTCTGATTCCAGAACTTTCTGTCACCGAAATGTGAGGAAAATGTGTTTGTTTAGCCAAATTTTGAGGTTTGCAAAGGATCCTGGGTAACAGAACCTGGTCAGAGCCCCACAAGTCACCCCATCTTGTATTCCCCTAGGTCTCTAGTTTTTAAAAATGCACAGGTTTGGTAGGTTTCCCTAGGTGCCGGCTGAGCTAGAGGCCAAAATCTACAGGTAGGCACTTTGCAAAATACAGCTCTGTTTTCTGTCCAAAAATGGGATGTGTCCACTTTGTGCTTTGGGGCATTTCCTGTCGCAGGCGCTAGGCCTATCCACACAAGTGAGGTATCATTGTTATTGGGAGACTTGGGGGAACGCTGGGTGGAAGGAAATTTGTGCCTCCTCTCAGATTCCAGAACTTTCTGCCACAGAAATGTGAGGAACATGTGTTTTTTTAGCCAACTTTTGAGGTTTGCAAAGGATTCTGGGTAACAGAACCTGGTCAGAGCCCCACAAGTCACCCCATCTTGTATTCCCCTAGGACTCTAGTTTTCAAAAATGCACAGGTTTGGTAGGTTTCCCTAGGTGTCGGCTGAGCTAGAGGCCAAAATCTACAGGTAGGCACTTTGCAAAATACAGCTCTGTTTTCTGTCCAAAAATTGGATGTGTCCACGTTGTGCTTTGGGGCATTTCCTGTCGCTGGCGCTAGGCCTACCGACACAAGTGAGGTATCATTTTTATCGGGAGACTTGGGGGAACGCTGGGTGGAAGGAAATTTGTGCCTCCTCTCAGATTCCAGAACTTTCTGCCACAGAAATGTGAGGAACATGTGTTTTTTTAGCCAAATTTTGATGTTTGCAAAGGATTCTGGGTAACAGAACCTGGTCAGAGCCCCACAAGTCACCCCATGTTGGATTCCCCTAGGTCTCTAGTTTTCAAAAATGCACAGATTTGGTAGGTTTCCCTAGGTGCCGGCTGAGCTAGAGGCCAAAATCTACAGGTAGGCACTTTGCAAAATACAGCTCTGTTTTCTGTCCAAAAATGGGATTTGTCCACTTTGTGCTTTGGGGCATTTCCTGTCGCAGGCGCTAGGCCTACCCACACAAGTGAGGTATCATTTTTATCGGGAGACTTGGGGGAACGCTGTGTGGAAGGAAATTTGTGCCTCCTCTCAGATTCCAGAACTTTCTGCTACAGAAATGTGAGGAACATGTGTTTTTTTAGCCAAATTTTGAGGTTTGCAAAGGATTCTGGGTAACAGAACCTGGTCAGAGCACCACAAGTCACCCCATCTTGGATTCCCCTAGGTCTCTAGTTTTAAAAAATGCACAGGTTTGGTAGGTTTCCCTAGGTGCCGGCTGAGCTAGAGGCCAAAATCTACATGTAGGCACTTTGCAAAAAACACCTCTGTTTTCTTTAAAAAAAAATGGGATGTGTCCACGTTGCGTTTTGGGGCATTTCCTGTCGCAGGCGCTAGGCCTATCCACACAAGTGAGGTATCATTTTTATTGGGAGACTTGGGGGAACGCTGGGTGGAAGGAAATTTGTGCCTCCTCTCAGATTCCAGAACTTTCTGCCACAGAAATGTGAGGAACATGTGTTTTTTTAGCCAACTTTTGAGGTTTGCAAAGGATTCTGGGTAACAGAACCTGGTCAGAGCCCCACAAGTCACCCCATCTTGTATTCCCCTAGGACTCTAGTTTTCAAAAATGCACAGGTTTGGTAGGTTTCCCTAGGTGTCGGCTGAGCTAGAGGCCAAAATCTACAGGTAGGCACTTTGCAAAATACAGCTCTGTTTTCTGTCCAAAAATTGGATGTGTCCACGTTGTGCTTTGGGGCATTTCCTGTCGCTGGCGCTAGGCCTACCGACACAAGTGAGGTATCATTTTTATCGGGAGACTTGGGGGAACGCTGGGTGGAAGGAAATTTGTGCCTCCTCTCAGATTCCAGAACTTTCTGCCACAGAAATGTGAGGAACATGTGTTTTTTTAGCCAAATTTTGATGTTTGCAAAGGATTCTGGGTAACAGAACCTGGTCAGAGCCCCACAAGTCACCCCATGTTGGATTCCCCTAGGTCTCTAGTTTTCAAAAATGCACAGATTTGGTAGGTTTCCCTAGGTGCCGGCTGAGCTAGAGGCCAAAATCTACAGGTAGGCACTTTGCAAAATACAGCTCTGTTTTCTGTCCAAAAATGGGATTTGTCCACTTTGTGCTTTGGGGCATTTCCTGTCGCAGGCGCTAGGCCTACCCACACAAGTGAGGTATCATTTTTATCGGGAGACTTGGGGGAACGCTGTGTGGAAGGAAATTTGTGCCTCCTCTCAGATTCCAGAACTTTCTGCTACAGAAATGTGAGGAACATGTGTTTTTTTAGCCAAATTTTGAGGTTTGCAAAGGATTCTGGGTAACAGAACCTGGTCAGAGCACCACAAGTCACCCCATCTTGGATTCCCCTAGGTCTCTAGTTTTAAAAAATGCACAGGTTTGGTAGGTTTCCCTAGGTGCCGGCTGAGCTAGAGGCCAAAATCTACATGTAGGCACTTTGCAAAAAACACCTCTGTTTTCTTTAAAAAAAAATGGGATGTGTCCACGTTGCGTTTTGGGGCATTTCCTGTCGCGGGCGCTAGGCCTACCGACACAAGTGAGGTATCATTTTTATCGGGAGGCTTGGGGGAACGCTGGGTGGAAGGAAATTGTTTGCCTCCCCTCAGATTCCAGAACTTTCTGCCACAGAAATGTGAGGAACATGTGTTTTTTTAGCCAAATTTTGATGTTTGCAAAGGATTCTGGGTAACGGAACCTGGTCAGAGCCCCACAAGTCACCCCATCTTGGATTCCCCTAGGTCTCAGGTTTTCAAGAATGCACAGGTTTGGTAGGTTTCCCTAGGTGCCGGCTGAGCTAGAGGCCAAAATCTACAGGTAGGCACTTTGCAAAAAACACCTCTGTTTTCTTTAAAAAAATGGGATGTGTCCACGTTGCGTTTTGGGGCATTTCCTGTCGCGGGCGCTAGGCCTATCCACACAAGTGAGGTATCATTTCTATCGGGAGACTTGGGGGAACGCTGGGTGGAAGGAAATTTGTGGCTCCTCTCTGATTCCAGAACTTTCTGTCACCGAAATGTGAGGAAAATGTGTTTGTTTAGCCAAATTTTGAGGTTTGCAAAGGATCCTGGGTAACAGAACCTGGTCAGAGCCCCACAAGTCACCCCATCTTGTATTCCCCTAGGTCTCTAGTTTTTAAAAATGCACAGGTTTGGTAGGTTTCCCTAGGTGCCGGCTGAGCTAGAGGCCAAAATCTACAGGTAGGCACTTTGCAAAAAACACCCCTGTTTTCTTTCAAAAAATGGGATGTGTCCACGTTGCGTTTTGGGGCATTTCCTGTCGCGGGCGCTAGGCCTACCCACACAAGTGAGGTATCATTTTTATCAGGAGACTTGGGGGAACTCTGGGTGGAAGGAAATTTGTGCCTCCTCTCAGATTCCAGAACTTTCTGCCACAGAAATGTGAGGAACATGTGTTTTTTTAGCCAAATTTTGATGTTTGCAAAGGATTCTGGGTAACAGAACCTGGTCAGAGCCCCACAAGTCACCCCATGTTGGATTCCCCTAGGTCTCTAGTTTTCAAAAATGCACAGATATGGTAGGTTTCCCTAGGTGCCGGCTGAGCTAGAGGCCAAAATCTACAGGTAGGCACTTTGCAAAATACAGCTCTGTTTTCTGTCCAAAAATGGGATGTGTCCACTTTGTGCTTTGGGGCATTTCCTGTCGCAGGCGCTAGGCCTATCCACACAAGTGAGGTATCATTTTTATCGGGAGACTTGGGGGAACGCTGGGTGGAAGGAAATTTGTGCCTCCTCTCAGATTCCAGAACTTTCTGCCACAGAAATGTGAGGAACATGTGTTTTTTTAGCCAAATTTTGATGTTTGCAAAGGATTCTGGGTAACAGAACCTGGTCAGAGCCCCACAAGTCACCCCATGTTGGATTCCCCTAGGTCTCTAGTTTTCAAAAATGCACAGATTTGGTAGGTTTCCCTAGGTGCCGGCTGAGCTAGAGGCCAAAATCTACAGGTAGGCACTTTGCAAAATACAGCTCTGTTTTCTGTCCAAAAATGGGATTTGTCCACTTTGTGCTTTGGGGCATTTCCTGTCGCAGGCGCTAGGCCTACCCACACAAGTGAGGTATCATTTTTATCGGGAGACTTGGGGGAAAGCTGGGTGGAAGGAAATTTGTGCCTCCTCTCAGATTCCAGAACTTTCTGCTACAGAAATGTGAGGAACATGTGTTTTTTTAGCCAAATTTTGAGGTTTGCAAAGGATTCTGGGTAACAGAACCTGGTCAGAGCACCACAAGTCACCCCATCTTGGATTCCCCTAGGTCTCTAGTTTTAAAAAATGCACAGGTTTGGTAGGTTTCCCTAGGTGCCGGCTGAGCTAGAGGCCAAAATCTACATGTAGGCACTTTGCAAAAAACTCCTCTGTTTTCTTTAAAAAAAAATGGGATGTGTCCACGTTGCGTTTTGGGGCATTTCCTGTCGCGGGCGCTAGGCCTACCGACACAAGTGAGGTATCATTTTTATCGGGAGGCTTGGGGGAACGCTGGGTGGAAGGAAATTGTTTGCCTCCTCTCAGATTCCAGAACTTTCTGCCACAGAAATGTGAGGAACATGTGTTTTTTTAGCCAAATTTTGATGTTTGCAAAGGATTCTGGGTAACGGAACCTGGTCAGAGCCCCACAAGTCACCCCATCTTGGATTCCCCTAGGTCTCAGGTTTTCAAGAATGCACAGGTTTGGTAGGTTTCCCTAGGTGCCGGCTGAGCTAGAGGCCAAAATCTACAGGTAGGCACTTTGCAAAAAACACCTCTGTTTTCTTTAAAAAAATGGGATGTGTCCACGTTGCGTTTTGGGGCATTTCCTGTCGCGGGCGCTAGGCCTATCCACACAAGTGAGGTATCATTTCTATCGGGAGACTTGGGGGAACGCTGGGTGGAAGGAAATTTGTGGCTCCTCTCTGATTCCAGAACTTTCTGTCACCGAAATGTGAGGAAAATGTGTTTGTTTAGCCAAATTTTGAGGTTTGCAAAGGATCCTGGGTAACAGAACCTGGTCAGAGCCCCACAAGTCACCCCATCTTGTATTCCCCTAGGTCTCTAGTTTTTAAAAATGCACAGGTTTGGTAGGTTTCCCTAGGTGCCGGCTGAGCTAGAGGCCAAAATCTACAGGTAGGCACTTTGCAAAAAACACCCCTGTTTTCTTTCAAAAAATGGGATGTGTCCACGTTGCGTTTTGGGGCATTTCCTGTCGCGGGCGCTAGGCCTACCCACACAAGTGAGGTATCATTTTTATCAGGAGAATTGGGGGAACTCTGGGTGGAAGGAAATTTGTGCCTCCTCTCAGATTCCAGAACTTTCTGCCACAGAAATGTGAGGAACATGTGTTTTTTTAGCCAAATTTTGATGTTTGCAAAGGATTCTGGGTAACAGAACCTGGTCAGAGCCCCACAAGTCACCCCATGTTGGATTCCCCTAGGTCTCTAGTTTTCAAAAATGCACAGATATGGTAGGTTTCTCTAGGTGCCGGCTGAGCTAGAGGCCAAAATCTACAGGTAGGCACTTTGCAAAATACAGCTCTGTTTTCTGTCCAAAAATGGGATGTGTCCACTTTGTGCTTTGGGGCATTTCCTGTCGCAGGCGCTAGGCCTATCCACACAAGTGAGGTATCATTTTTATCGGGAGACTTGGGGGAACGCTGTGTGGAAGGAAATTTGTGCCTCCTCTCAGATTCCAGAACTTTCTGCCACAGAAATGTGAGGAACATGTGTTTTTTTAGCCAAATTTTGATGTTTGCAAAGGATTCTGGGTAACAGAACCTGGTCAGAGCCCCACAAGTCACCCCATGTTGGATTCCCCTAGGTCTCTAGTTTTCAAAAATGCACAGATTTGGTAGGTTTCCCTAGGTGCCGGCTGAGCTAGAGGCCAAAATCTACAGGTAGGCACTTTGCAAAATACAGCTCTGTTTTCTGTCCAAAAATGGGATTTGTCCACTTTGTGCTTTGGGGCATTTCCTGTCGCAGGCGCTAGGCCTACCCACACAAGTGAGGTATCATTTTTATCGGGAGACTTGGGGGAACGCTGGGTGGAAGGAAATTTGTGCCTCCTCTCAGATTCCAGAACTTTCTGCTACAGAAATGTGAGGAACATGTGTTTTTTTAGCCAAATTTTGAGGTTTGCAAAGGATTCTGGGTAACAGAACCTGGTCAGAGCACCACAAGTCACCCCATCTTGGATTCCCCTAGGTCTCTAGTTTTAAAAAATGCACAGGTTTGGTAGGTTTCCCTAGGTGCCGGCTGAGCTAAAGGCCAAAATCTACATGTAGGCACTTTGCAAAAAACACCTCTGTTTTCTTTAAAAAAAAATGGGATGTGTCCATGTTGCGTTTTGGGGCATTTCCTGTCGCGGGCGCTAGGCCTACCGACACAAGTGAGGTATCATTTTTATCGGGAGGCTTGGGGGAACGCTGGGTGGAAGGAAATTGTTTGCCTCCTCTCAGATTCCAGAACTTTCTGCCACAGAAATGTGAGGAACATGTGTTTTTTTAGCCAAATTTTGATGTTTGCAAAGGATTCTGGGTAACGGAACCTGGTCAGAGCCCCACAAGTCACCCCATCTTGGATTCCCCTAGGTCTCAGGTTTTCAAGAATGCACAGGTTTGGTAGGTTTCCCTAGGTGCCGGCTGAGCTAGAGGCCAAAATCTACAGGTAGGCACTTTGCAAAAAACACCTCTGTTTTCTTTAAAAAAATGGGATGTGTCCACGTTGCGTTTTGGGGCATTTCCTGTCGCGGGCGCTAGGCCTATCCACACAAGTGAGGTATCATTTCTATCGGGAGACTTGGGGGAACGCTGGGTGGAAGGAAATTTGTGGCTCCTCTCTGATTCCAGAACTTTCTGTCACCGAAATGTGAGGAAAATGTGTTTGTTTAGCCAAATTTTGAGGTTTGCAAAGGATCCTGGGTAACAGAACCTGGTCAGAGCCCCACAAGTCACCCCATCTTGTATTCCCCTAGGTCTCTAGTTTTTAAAAATGCACAGGTTTGGTAGGTTTCCCTAGGTGCCGGCTGAGCTAGAGGCCAAAATCTACAGGTAGGCACTTTGCAAAAAACACCCCTGTTTTCTTTCAAAAAATGGGATGTGTCCACGTTGCGTTTTGGGGCATTTCCTGTCGCGGGCGCTAGGCCTACCCACACAAGTGAGGTATCATTTTTATCAGGATACTTGGGGGAACTCTGGGTGGAAGGAAATTTGTGCCTCCTCTCAGATTCCAGAACTTTCTGCCACAGAAATGTGAGGAACATGTGTTTTTTTAGCCAAATTTTGATGTTTGCAAAGGATTCTGGGTAACAGAACCTGGTTAGAGCCCCACAAGTCACCCCATGTTGGATTCCCCTAGGTCTCTAGTTTTCAAAAATGCACAGATATGGTAGGTTTCCCTAGGTGCCGGCTGAGCTAGTGGCCAAAATCTACAGGTAGGCACTTTGCAAAATACAGCTCTGTTTTCTGTCCAAAAATGGGATGTGTCCACTTTGTGCTTTGGGGCATTTCCTGTCGCAGGCGCTAGGCCTACCCACACAAGTGAGGTATCATTTTTATCAGGAGACTTGGGGGAACGCTGGGTGGAAGGAAATTTGTGCCTCCTCTCAGATTCCAGAACTTTCTGCCACAGAAATGTGAGGAACATGTGTTTTTTTAGCCAACTTTTGAGGTTTGCAAAGGATTCTGGGTAACAGAACCTGGTCAGAGCCCCACAAGTCACCCCATCTTGTATTCCCCTAGGTCTCTAGTTTTCAAAAATGCACAGGTTTGGTAGGTTTCCCTAGGTGTCGGCTGAGCTAGAGGCCAAAATCTACAGGTAGGCACTTTGCAAAATACAGCTCTGTTTTCTGTCCAAAAATGGGATGTGTCCACTTTGTGCTTTGGGGCATTTCCTGTCGCAGGCGCTAGGCCTATCCACACAAGTGAGGTATCATTTTTATCGGGAGACTTGGGGGAACGCTGGGTGGAAGGAAATTTGTGCCTCCTCTCAGATTCCAGAACTTTCTGCTACAGAAATGTGAGGAACATGTGTTTTTTTAGCCAAATTTTGAGGTTTGCAAAGGATTCTGGGTAACAGAACCTGGTCAGAGCACCACAAGTCACCCCATCTTGGATTCCCCTAGGTCTCTAGTTTTAAAAAATGCACAGGTTTGGTAGGTTTCCCTAGGTGCCGGCTGAGCTAGAGGCCAAAATCTACATGTAGGCACTTTGCAAAAAACTCCTCTGTTTTCTTTAAAAAAAAATGGGATGTGTCCACGTTGCGTTTTGGGGCATTTCCTGTCGCGGGCGCTAGGCCTATCCACACAAGTGAGGTATCATTTTTATCGGGAGACTTGGGGGAACGCTGGGTGGAAGGAAATTTGTGCCTCCTCTCAGATTCCAGAACTTTCTGCCACAGAAATGTGAGGAACATGTGTTTTTTTAGCCAAATTTTGATGTTTGCAAAGGATTCTGGGTAACAGAACCTGGTCAGAGCCCCACAAGTCACCCCATGTTGGATTCTCCTAGGTCTCTAGTTTAAAAAAATGCACAGGTTTGGTAGGTTTCCCTAGGTGCCGGCTGAGCTAGAGGCCAAAATCTACAGGTAGGCACTTTGCAAAATACAGCTCTGTTTTCTGTCCAAAAATGGGATGTGTCCACTTTGTGCTTTGGGGCATTTCCTGTCGCAGGCGCTAGGCCTACCCACACAAGTGAGGTATCATTTTTATCGGGAGACTTGGGGGAACGCTGGGTGGAAGGAAATTTGTGCCTCCTCTCAGATTCCAGAACTTTCTGCCACAGAAATGTGAGGAACATGTGTTTTTTTAGCCAACTTTTGAGGTTTTCAAAGGATTCTGGGTAACAGAACCTGGTCAGAACCCCACAAGTCACCCCATCTTGGATTCCCCTAGGTCTCTAGTTTTCAAAAATGCACAGGTTTGGTAGGTTTCCCTAGGTGCCGGCTGAGCTAGAGGCCAAAATCTACAGGTAGGCACTTTGCAAAAAACACCTCTGTTTTATTTCAAAAAATGGGATGTGTCCACGTTGCGTTTTGGGGCATTTCCTGTCGCGGGCGCTAGGCCTATCCACACAAGTGAGGTATCATTTTTATCGGGAGACTTGGGGGAACGCTGGCTGGATGGAAATTTGTGCCTCCTCTCAGATTCCAGAACTTTCTGCTACAGAAATGTGAGGAACATGTGTTTTTTTAGCCAAATTTTGAGGTTTGCAAAGGATTGTGGGTAACAGAACCTGGTCAGAACCCCACAAGTCACCCCATCTTGGATTCCCCTAGGTCTCTAGTTTTCAAAAATGCACAGGTTTGGTAGGTTTCCCTAGGTGCCGGCTGAGCTAGAGGCCAAAATCTACAGGTAGGCACTTTGCAAAAAACACCTCTGTTTTATTTCAAAAAATGGGATGTGTCCACGTTGTGCTTTGGGGCATTTCCTGTCGCGGGCGCTAGGCCTACCGACACAAGTGAGGTATCATTTTTATCGGGAGACTTGGGGGAACGCTGGGTGGAAGGAAATTTGTGCCTCCTCTCAGATTCCAGAACTTTCTGCCACAGAAATGTGAGGAACATGTGTTTTTTTAGCCAAATTTTTATGTTTGCAAAGGATTCTGGGTAACAGAACCTGGTCAGAGCCCCACAAGTCACCCCATGTTGGATTCTCCTAGGTCTCTAGTTTAAAAAAATGCACAGGTTTGGTAGGTTTCCCTAGGTGCCGGCTGAGCTAGAGGCCAAAATCTACAGGTAGGCACTTTGCAAAATACAGCTCTGTTTTCTGTCCAAAAATGGGATGTGTCCACTTTGTGCTTTGGGGCATTTCCTGTCGCAGGCGCTAGGCCTACCCACACAAGTGAGGTATCATTTTTATCAGGAGACTTGGGGGAACGCTGGGTGGAAGGAAATTTGTGCCTCCTCTCAGATTCCAGAACTTTCTGCCACAGAAATGTGTGGAACATGTGTTTTTTTAGCCAACTTTTGAGGTTTTCAAAGGATTCTGGGTAACAGAACCTGGTCAGAACCCCACAAGTCACCCCATCTTGGATTCCCCTAGGTCTCTAGTTTTCAAAAATGCACAGGTTTGGTAGGTTTCCCTAGGTGCCGGCTGAGCTAGAGGCCAAAATCTACAGGTAGGCACTTTGCAAAAAACACCTCTGTTTTATTTCAAAAAATGGGATGTGTCCACGTTGCGTTTTGGGGCATTTCCTGTCGCGGGCGCTAGGCCTATCCACACAAGTGAGGTATCATTTTTATCGGGAGACTTGGGGGAACGCTGGGTGGATGGAAATTTGTGCCTCCTCTCAGATTCCAGAACTTTCTGCTACAGAAATGTGAGGAACATGTGTTTTTTTAGCCAAATTTTGAGGTTTGCAAAGGATTGTCGGTAACAGAACCTGGTCAGAGCCCCACAAGTCACCCCATCTTGGATTCCCCTAGGTCTCTAGTTTTCAAAAATGCACAGATATGGTAGGTTTCCCTAGGTGCCGGCTGAGCTAGAGGCCAAAATCTACAGGTAGGCACTTTGCAAAATACAGCTCTGTTTTCTGTCCAAAAATGGGATGTGTCCACTTTGTGCTTTGGGGCATTTCCTGTCGCAGGCGCTAGGCCTACCCACACAAGTGAGGTATCATTTTTATCGGGAGACTTGGGGGAACGCTGGGTGGAAGGAAATTTGTGCCTCCTCTCAGATTCCAGAACTTTCTGCCACAGAAATGTGAGGAACATGTGTTTTTTTAGCCAACTTTTGAGGTTTTCAAAGGATTCTGGGTAACAGAACCTGGTCAGAACCCCACAAGTCACCCCATCTTGGATTCCCCTAGGTCTCTAGTTTTCAAAAATGCACAGGTTTGGTAGGTTTCCCTAGGTGCCGGCTGAGCTAGAGGCCAAAATCTACAGGTAGGCACTTTGCAAAAAACACCTCTGTTTTATTTCAAAAAATGGGATGTGTCCACGTTGCGTTTTGGGGCATTTCCTGTCGCGGGCGCTAGGCCTATCCACACAAGTGAGGTATCATTTTTATCGGGAGACTTGGGGGAACGCTGGCTGGATGGAAATTTGTGCCTCCTCTCAGATTCCAGAACTTTCTGCTACAGAAATGTGAGGAACATGTGTTTTTTTAGCCAAATTTTGAGGTTTGCAAAGGATTGTGGGTAACAGAACCTGGTCAGAACCCCACAAGTCACCCCATCTTGGATTCCCCTAGGTCTCTAGTTTTCAAAAATGCACAGGTTTGGTAGGTTTCCCTAGGTGCCGGCTGAGCTAGAGGCCAAAATCTACAGGTAGGCACTTTGCAAAAAACACCTCTGTTTTATTTCAAAAAATGGGATGTGTCCACGTTGTGCTTTGGGGCATTTCCTGTCGCGGGCGCTAGGCCTACCGACACAAGTGAGGTATCATTTTTATCGGGAGACTTGGGGGAACGCTGGGTGGAAGGAAATTTGTGCCTCCTCTCAGATTCCAGAACTTTCTGCCACAGAAATGTGAGGAACATGTGTTTTTTTAGCCAAATTTTTATGTTTGCAAAGGATTCTGGGTAACAGAACCTGGTCAGAGCCCCACAAGTCACCCCATGTTGGATTCTCCTAGGTCTCTAGTTTAAAAAAATGCACAGGTTTGGTAGGTTTCCCTAGGTGCCGGCTGAGCTAGAGGCCAAAATCTACAGGTAGGCACTTTGCAAAATACAGCTCTGTTTTCTGTCCAAAAATGGGATGTGTCCACTTTGTGCTTTGGGGCATTTCCTGTCGCAGGCGCTAGGCCTACCCACACAAGTGAGGTATCATTTTTATCGGGAGACTTGGGGGAACGCTGGGTGGAAGGAAATTTGTGCCTCCTCTCAGATTCCAGAACTTTCTGCCACAGAAATGTGAGGAACATGTGTTTTTTTAGCCAACTTTTGAGGTTTTCAAAGGATTCTGGGTAACAGAACCTGGTCAGAACCCCACAAGTCACCCCATCTTGGATTCCCCTAGGTCTCTAGTTTTCAAAAATGCACAGGTTTGGTAGGTTTCCCTAGGTGCCGGCTGAGCTAGAGGCCAAAATCTACAGGTAGGCACTTTGCAAAATACAGCTCTGTTTTCTGTCCAAAAATGGGATGTGTCCACTTTGTGCTTTGGGGCATTTCCTGTCGCAGGCGCTAGGCCTACCCACACAAGTGAGGTATCATTTTTATCGGGAGACTTGGGGGAACGCTGGGTGGAAGGAAATTTGTGCCTCCTCTCAGATTCCAGAACTTTCTGCCACAGAAATGTGAGGAACATGTGTTTTTTTAGCCAACTTTTGAGGTTTGCAAAGGATTCTGGGTAACAGAACCTGGTCAGAGCCCCACAAGTCACCCCATCTTGTATTCCCCTAGGTCTCTAGTTTTAAAAAATGCACAGGTTTGGTAGGTTTCCCTAGGTGCCGGCTGAGCTAGAGGCCAAAATCTACAGGTAGGCACTTTGCAAAATACAGCTCTGTTTTCTGTCCAAAAATTGGATGTGTCCACGTTGTGCTTTGGGGCATTTCCTGTCGCGGGCGCTAGGCCTACCGACACAAGTGAGGTATCATTTTTATCGGGAGACGTGGGGGAACGCTGGGTGGAAGGAAATTTGGGCCTCCTCTCAGATTCCAGAACTTTCTGCCACAGAAATGTGAGGAACATGTGTTTTTTTAGCCAAATTTTGATGTTTGCAAAGGATTCTGGGTAACAGAACCTGGTCAGAGCCCCACAAGTCACCCCATGTTGGATTCTCCTAGGTCTCTAGTTTTAAAAAATGCACAGGTTTGGTAGGTTTCCCTAGGTGCCGGCTGAGCTCGAGGCCAAAATCTACAGGTAGGCACTTTGCAAAATACAGCTCTGTTTTCTGTCCAAAAATGGGATGTGTCCACTTTGTGCTTTGGGGCATTTCCTGTCGCAGGCGCTAGGCCTACCCACACAAGTGAGGTATCATTTTTATCGGGAGACTTGGGGGAACGCTGGGTGGAAGGAAATTTGTGCCTCCTCTCAGATTCCAGAACTTTCTGCCACAGAAATGTGAGGAACATGTGTTTTTTTAGCCAACTTTTGAGGTTTTCAAAGGATTCTGGGTAACAGAACCTGGTCAGAACCCCACAAGTCACCCCAGCTTGGATTCCCCTAGGTCTCTAGTTTTCAAAAATGCACAGGTTTGGTAGGTTTCCCTAGGTGCCCGCTGAGCTAGAAGCCAAAATCTACAGGTAGGCACTTTGCAAAAAACACCCCTGTTTTCTTTAAAAAAATGTGATGTGTGCACGTTGCATTTTGGGGCATTTCCTGTCGCGGGCGCTAGGCCTACCCACACAAGTGAGGTATCATTTTTATCGGGAGACTTGGGGGAACTCTGGGTGGAAGGAAATTTGTGCCTCCTCTCAGATTCCAGAACTTTCTGCCACAGAAATGTGAGGAACATGTGTTTTTTTAGCCAAATTTTGAGGTTTGCAAAGGATTCTGGGTAACAGAACCTGGTCAGAGCCCCACAAGTCACCCCATCTTGGATTCCCCTAGGTCTCTAGTTTTAAAAAATGCACAGGTTTGGTAGGTTTCCCTAGGTGCCGGCTGAGCTAGAGGCCAAAATCTACAGGTAGGCACTTTGCAAAAAACACCCCTGTTTTCTTTAAAAAAATGGGATGTGTAAACGTAGCGTTTTGGGGCATTTCCTGTCGCTGGCGCTAGGCCTACCCACACAAGTGAGGTATCATTTTTATCAGGAGACTTGGGGGAACGCTGGGTGGAAGGAAATTTGTGCCTCCTCTCAGATTCCAGAACTTTCTGCCACAGAAATGTGAGGAACATGTGTTTTTTTTGCCAAATTTTGAGGTTTGCAAAGGATTCTGGGTAACAGAACCTGGTCAGAGCCCCACAAGTCACCCCATCTTGTATTCCCCTAGGTCTCTAGTTTTAAAAAATGCACAGGTTTGGTAGGTTTCCCTAGGTGCCGGCTGAGCTAGAGGCCAAAATCTACAGGTAGGCACTTTGCAAAAAACACCCCTGTTTTCTTTCAAAAAATGGGATGTGTCCACGTTGCGTTTTGGGGCATTTCCTGTCGCGGGCGCTAGGCCTACCCACACAAGTGATGTATCATTTTTATCAGGAGACTTGGGGGAACTCTGGGTGGAAGGAAATTTGTGCCTCCTCTCGGATTCCAGAACTTTCTGCCACAGAAATGTGAGGAACATGTGTTTTTTTAGCCAAATTTTGAGGTTTGCAAAGGATCCTGGGTAACAGAACCTGGTCAGAGCCCCACAAGTCACCCCATCTTGTATTCCCCTAGGTCTCTAGTTTTTAAAAATGCACAGGTTTGGTAGTTTTCCCTAGGTGCCGGCTGAGCTAGAGGCCAAAATCTACAGGTAGGCACTTTGCAAAAAACACCCCTGTTTTCTTTCAAAAAATGGGATGTGTCCACGTTGCGTTTTGGGGCATTTCCTGTCGCGGGCGCTAGGCCTACCCACACAAGTGAGGTATCATTTTTATCAGGAGACTTGGGGGAACTCTGGGTGGAAGGAAATTTGTGCCTCCTCTCAGATTCCAGAACTTTCTGCCACAGAAATGTGAGCAACATGTGTTTTTTTAGCCAAATTTTGATGTTTGCAAAGGATTCTGGGTAACAGAACCTGGTCAGAGCCCCACAAGTCACCCCATGTTGGATTCCCCTAGGTCTCTAGTTTTCAAAAATGCACAGATATGGTAGGTTTCCCTAGGTGCCGGCTGAGCTAGAGGCCAAAATCTACAGGTAGGCACTTTGCAAAATACAGCTCTGTTTTCTGTCCAAAAATGGGATGTGTCCACTTTGTGCTTTGGGGCATTTCCTGTCGCAGGCGCTAGGCCTACCCACACAAGTGAGGTATCATTTTTATCGGGAGACTTGGGGGAACGCTGGGTGGAAGGAAATGTGTGCCTCATCTCAGATTCCAGAACTTTCTGACACAGAAATGTGAGGAACATGTGTTTTTTTAGCCAACTTTTGAGGTTTGCAAAGGATTCTGGGTTACAGAACCTGGTCAGAGCCCCACAAGTCACCCCATCTTGTATTCCCCTAGGTCTCTAGTTTTAAAAAATGCACAGGTTTGGTAGGTTTCCCTAGGTGCCGGCTGAGCTAGAGGCCAAAATCTACAGGTATGCACTTTGCAAAATACAGCTCTGTTTTCTGTCCAAAAATTGGATGTGTCCACGTTGTGCTTTGGGGCATTTCCTGTCGCGGGCGCTAGGCCTACCGACACAAGTGAGGTATCATTTTTATCGGGAGACTTGGGGGAACGCTGGGTGGAAGGAAATTTGTGCCTCCTCTCAGATTCCAGAACTTTCTGCCACAGAAATGTGAGGAACATGTGTTTTTTTAGCCAAATTTTGATGTTTGCAAAGGATTCTGGGTAACAGAACCTGGTCAGAGCCCCACAAGTCACCCCATGTTGGATTCTCCTAGGTCTCTAGTTTTAAAAAATGCACAGGTTTGGTAGGTTTCCCTAGGTGCCGGCTGAGCTAGAGGCCAAAATCTACAGGTAGGCACTTTGCAAAATACAGCTCTGTTTTCTGTCCAAAAATGGGATGTGTCCACTTTGTGCTTTGGGGCATTTCCTGTCGCAGGCGCTAGGCCTACCCACACAAGTGAGGTATCATTTTTATCGGGAGACTTGGGGGAACGCTGGGTGGAAGGAAATTTGTGCCTCCTCTCAGATTCCAGAACTTTCTGCCACAGAAATGTGAGGAACATGTGTTTTTTTAGCCAACTTTTGAGGTTTTCAAAGGATTCTGGGTAACAGAACCTGGTCAGAACCCCACAAGTCACCCCATCTTGGATTCCCCTAGGTCTCTAGTTTTCAAAAATGCACAGGTTTGGTAGGTTTCCCTAGGTGCCGGCTGAGCTAGAGGCCAAAATCTACAGGTAGGCACTTTGCAAAAAACACCCCTGTTTTCTTTCAAAAAATGTGATGTGTGCACGTTGCATTTTGGGGCATTTCCTGTCGCGGGCGCTAGGCCTACCCACACAAGTGAGGTATCATTTTTATCAGGAGACTTGGGGGAACTCTGGGTGGAAGGAAATTGGTGCCTCCTCTCAGATTCCAGAACTTTCTGCCACAGAAATGTGAGGAACATGTGTTTTTTTAGCCAAATTTTGAGGTTTGCAAAGGATTCTGGGTAACAGAACCTGGTCAGAGCCCCACAAGTCACCCCATCTTGTATTCCCCTAGGTCTCTAGTTTTCAAAAATGGCCAGGTTTGGTAGGTTTCCCTAGGTGCCGGCTGAGCTAGAGGCCAAAATCTACAGGTAGGCACTTTGCAAAAAACACCCCTGTTTTCTTTAAAAAAATGGGATGTGTCCACGTTGCGTTTTGGGGCATTTCCTGTCGCTGGCGCTAGGCCTACCCACACAAGTGAGGTATCATTTTTATCAGGAGACTTGGGGGAACGCTGGGTGGAAGGAAATTTGTGCCTCCTCTCAGATTCCAGAACTTTCTGCCACAGAAATGTGAGGAACATGTGTTTCTTTTGCCAAATTTTGAGGTTTGCAAAGGATTCTGGGTAACAGAACCTGGTCAGAGCCCCACAAGTCACCCCATCTTGGATTCCCCTAGGTCTCTAGTTTTAAAAAATGCACAGGTTTGGTAGGTTTCCCTAGGTGCCGGCTGAGCTAGAGGCCAAAATCTACAGGTAGGCACTTTGCAAAAAACACCTCTGTTTTCTTAAAAAAAAATGGGATGTGTCCACATTGCGTTTTGGGGCATTTCCTGTCGCGGGCGCTAGGCCTACCGACTCAAGTGAGGTATCATTTTTATCGGGAGACTTGGGGGAATGCTGGGTGGAAGGAAAATTTTTGCCTCCTCTCAGATTCCAGAACTTTCTGCCACAGAAATGTGAGGAACATGTGTTTTTTTAGCCAAATTTTGATGTTTGCAAAGGATTCTGGGTAACGGAACCTGGTCAGAGCCCCACAAGTCACCCCATCTTGGATTCCCCTAGGTCTCAGGTTTTCAAGAATGCACAGGTTTGGTAGGTTTCCCTAGGTGCCGGCTGAGCTAGAGGCCAAAATCTACAGGTAGGCACTTTGCAAAAAACACCTCTGTTTTCTTTAAAAAAATGGGATGTGTCCACGTTGCGTTTTGGGGCATTTCCTGTCGCGGGCGCTAGGCCTATCCACACAAGTGAGGTATAATTTTTATCGGGAGACTTGGGGGAACGCTGGGTGGAAGGAAATTTGTGGCTCCTCTCTGATTCCAGAACTTTCTGTCACCGAAATGTGAGGAAAATGTGTTTGTTTAGCCAAATTTTGAGGTTTGCAAAGGATTCTGGGTAACAGAACCTGGTCAGAGCCCCACAAGTCACCCCATCTTGTATTCCCCTAGGTCTCTAGTTTTTAAAAATGCACAGGTTTGGTAGGTTTCCCTAGGTGCCGGCTGAGCTACAGGCCAAAATCTACAAGTAGTCACTTTGCAAAAAACACCCCTGTTTTCATTCAAAAAATGGGATGTGTCCACGTTGCGTTTTGGGGCATTTCCTGTCGCGGGCGCAAGGCCTACCAACACAAGTGAGGTATCATTTTTATCGGGAGACTAGGGGGAACGCTTGGTGGAAGGAAATTTGTGCCTCCTCTCAGATTCCAGAACTTTCTGCCACAGAAATGTGAGGAACATGTGTTTTTTTAGCCAAATTTTGATGTTTGCAAAGGATTCTGGGTAACTGAACCTGGTCAGAGCCCCACAAGTCACCCCATGTTGGATTCCCCTAGGTCTCTAGTTTTCAAAAATGCACAGGTTTGGTAGGTTTCCCTAGGTGCCGGCTGAGCTAGAGGCCAAAATCTACAGGTAGGCACTTTGCAAAATACAGCTGTTTTCTGTCCAAAAATGGGATGTGTCCACTTTGTGCTTTGGGGCATTTCCTGTCGCGGGCGCTAGGCCTACCCACACAAGTGATGTATCATTTTTATCAGGAGACTTGGGGGAACTCTGGGTGGAAGGAAATTTGTGCCTCCTCTCGGATTCCAGAACTTTCTGCCACAGAAATGTGAGGAACATGTGTTTTTTTAGCCAAATTTTGAGGTTTGCAAAGGATTCTGGGTAACAGAACCTGGTCAGAGCCCCACAAGTCACCCCATCTTGTATTCCCCTAGGTCTCTAGTTTTCAAAAATGCACAGGTTTGGTAGGTTTCCCTAGGTGCCGGCTGAGCTAGAGGCCAAAATCTACAGGTAGGCACTTTGCAAAAAACACCCCTGTTTTCTTTAAAAAAATGGGATGTGTCCACGTTGCGTTTTGGGGCATTTCCTGTCGCTGGCGCTAGGCCTACCCACACAAGTGAGGTATCATTTTTATCAGGAGACTTGGGGGAACGCTGGGTGGAAGGAAATTTGTGCCTCCTCTCAGATTCCAGAACTTTCTGCCACAGAAATGTGAGGAACATGTGTTTTTTTTGCCAAATTTTGAGGTTTGCAAAGGATTCTGGGTAACAGAACCTGGTCAGAGCCCCACAAGTCACCCCATCTTGGATTCCCCTAGGTCTCTAGTTTTAAAAAATGCACAGGTTTGGTAGGTTTCCCTAGGTGCCGGCTGAGCTAGAGGCCAAAATCTACAGGTAGGCACTTTGCAAAAAACACCTCTGTTTTCTTTCAAAAAATGGGATGTGTCCATGTTGCGTTTTGGGGCATTTCCTGTTGCGGGTGCTAGGCCTACCGACACAAGTGAGGTATCATTTTTATCGGGAGACTTGGGGGAACGCTGGGTGGAAGGAAATGTGTGCCTCCTCTCAGATTCCAGAACTTTCTGCCACAGAAATGTGAGGAACATGTGTTTTTTTAGCCAAATTTTGATGTTTGCAAAGGATTCTGGGTAACGGAACCTGGTCAGAGCCCCACAAGTCACCCCATCTTGGATTCCCCTAGGTCTCAGGTTTTCAAGAATGCACAGGTTTGGTAGGTTTCCCTAGGTGCCGGCTGAGCTAGAGGCCAAAATCTACAGGTAGGCACTTTGCAAAAAACACCTCTGTTTTCTTTCAAAAAATGGGATGTGTCCACGTTGCGTTTTGGGGCATTTCCTGTCGCGGGCGGTAGGCCTATCCACACAAGTGAGGTATCATTTATATCGGGAGACTTGGGGGAACGCTGGGTGGAAGGAAATTTGTGGCTCCTCTCTGATTCCAGAACTTTCTGTCACCGAAATGTGAGGAAAATGTGTTTGTTTAGCCAAATTTTGAGGTTTGCAAAGGATTCTGGGTAACAGAACCTGTTCAGAGCCCCACAAGTCACCCCATCTTGTATTCCCCTAGGTCTCTAGTTTTTAAAAATGCACAGGTTTGGTAGGTTTCCCTAGGTGCCGGCTGAGCTAGAGGCCAAAATCTACAGGTAGGCACTTTGCAAAAAACACCCCTGTTTTCTTTCAAAAAATGGGATGTGTCCACGTTGCGTTTTGGGGCATTTCCTGTCGCGGGCGCTAGGCCTACCCACACAAGTGAGGTATCATTTTTATCAGGAGACTTGGGGGAACTCTGGGTGGAAGGAAATTTGTGCCTCCTCTCAGATTCCAGAACATTCTGCGACTGAAATGTGAGGAACATGTGTTTTTTTAGCCAAATTTTGATGTTTGCAAAGGATTCTGGGTAACAGAACCTGGTCAGAGCCCCACAAGTCACCCCATGTTGGATTCCCCTAGGTCTCTAGTTTTCAAAAATGCACAGGTTTGGTAGGTTTCCCTAGGTGCCGGCTGAGCTAGAGGCCAAAATCTACAGGTAGGCACTTTACAAAATACAGCTCTGTTTTCTGTCCAAAAATGGGAAGTGTCCACTTTGTGCTTTGGGGCATTTCCTGTCGCAGGCGCTAGGCCTACCCACACAAGTGAGGTATCATTTTTATCGGGAGACTTGGGGGAACGCTGGGTGGAAGGAAATTTGTGCCTCCTCTCAGATTCCAGAACTTTCTGCCACAGAAATGTGAGGAACATGTGTTTTTTTAGCCAACTTTTGAGGTTTGCAAAGGATTCTGGGTAACAGAACCTGGTCAGAGCCCCACAAGTCACCCCATCTTGGATTCCCCTAGGTCTCTAGTTTTGAAAAATGCACAGGTTTGGTAGGTTTCCCTAGGTGCCGGCTGAGCTAGAGGCCAAAATCTACAGGTAGGCACTTTGCAGAAAACACCCCTGTTTTCTTTCAAAAAATGTGATGTGTGCACGTTGCATTTTGGGGCATTTCCTGTCGCGGGCGCTAGGCCTACCCACACAAGTGAGGTATCATTTTTATCGGGACACTTGGGGGAACGCTGGGTGGAAGGAAATTTGTGCCTCCTCTCAGATTCCAGAACTTTCTGCTACAGAAATGTGAGGAACATGTGTTTTTTTAGCCAAATTTTGAGGTTTGCAAAGGATTCTGGGTAACAGAACCTGGTCAGAGCCCCACAAGTCACCCCATCTTGGATTCCCCTAGGTCTCAGGGTTTCAAGAATGCACAGGTTTGGTAGGTTTCCCTAGGTGCCGGCTGAGCTAGAGGCCAAAATCTACAGGTAGGCACTTTGCAAAAAACACCTCTGTTTTATTTAAAAAAATGGGATGTGTCCACGTTGCGTTTTGGGGCATTTCCTGTCGCGGGCGCTAGGCCTATCCACACAAGTGAGGTATCATTTTTATCGGGAGACTTGGGGGAACGCTGGGTGGAAGGAAATTTGTGGCACCTCTCTGATTCCAGAACTTTCTGTCACCGAAATGTGAGGAAAATGTGTTTGTTTAGCCAAATTTTGAGGTTTGCAAAGGATTCTGGGTAACAGAACCTGGTCAGAGCACCACAAGTCACCCTATCTTGGATTCCCTTAGGTCTCTAGTTTTCGGAAATGCACAGGTTTGGTAGGTTTCCCTAGGTGCCGGCTGAGCTAGAGGCCAAAATCTACAGGTAGGCACTTTGCAAAAAACACCTCTGTTTTCTTTAAAAAAATGGGATGTGTCCACGTTGCGTTTTGGGGCATTTCCTGTCGCGGGCGCTAGGCCTACCCACACAAGTGAGGTATCATTTTTATCAGGAGACTTGGGGGAACGCTGGGTGGAAGGAAATTTGGGCCTCCTCTCAGATTCCAGAACTTTCTGACACAGAAATGTGAGGAACATGTGTTTTTTTAGCCAAATTTTGAGGTTTGCAAAGGATTCTGGGTAACAGAACCTGGTCAGAGCCCCACAAGTCACCCCATGTTGGATTCCCCTAGGTCTCTAGTTTTCAAAAATGCACAGGTTTGGTAGCTTTCCCTAGGTGCCGGCTGAGCTAGAGGCCAAAATCTACAGGTAGGCACTTTGCAAAATACAGCTCTGTTTTCTGTCCAAAAATGGGATGTGTCCACGTTGTGCTTTGGGGCATTTCCTGTCGCAGGTGCTAGGCCTACCCACACAAGTGAGGTATCATTTTTATCGGGAGACTTGGGGGAACGCTGGGTGGAAGGAAATTTGTGGCTCCTCTCTGATTCCAGAACTTTCTGTCACCGAAATGTGAGGAAAATTTGTTTGTTTAGCCAAATTTTGAGGTTTGCAAAGGATTCTGGGTAACAGAACCTGGTCAGAGCCCCACAAGTCACCCCATCTTGTATTCCCCTAGGTCTCTAGTTTTCAAAAATGCACAGGTTTGGTAGGTTTCCCTAGGTGCCGGCTGAGCTAGAGTCCAAAATCTACAGGTAGGCACTTTGCAAAAAACACCTCTGTTTTATTTAAAAAAATGGGATGTGTCCACGTTGCGTTTTGGGGCATTTCCTGTCGCGGGCGCTAGGCCTATCCACACAAGTGAGGTATCATTTTTATCGGGAGACTTGGGGGAACGCTGGGTGGAAGGAAATTTGTGGCTCCTCTCTGATTCCAGAACTTTCTGTCACCGAAATGTGAGGAAAATTTGTTTGTTTAGCCAAATTTTGAGGTTTGCAAAGGATTCTGGGTAACAGAACCTGGTCAGAGCCCCACAAGTCACCCCATCTTGGATTCCCCTAGGTCTCAGGGTTTCAAGAATGCACAGGTTTGGTAGGTTTCCCTAGGTGCCGGCTGAGCTAGAGGCCAAAATCTACAGGTAGGCAGTTTGCAAAAAACACCTCTGTTTTATTTAAAAAAATGGGATGTGTCCACGTTGCGTTTTGGGGCATTTCCTGTCGCGGGCGCTAGGCCTATCCACACAAGTGAGGTATCATTTTTATCGGGAGACTTGGGGGAACGCTGGGTGGAAGGAAATTTGTGGCACCTCTCTGATTCCAGAACTTTCTGTCACCGAAATGTGAGGAAAATGTGTTTGTTTAGCCAAATTTTGAGGTTTGCAAAGGATTCTGGGTAACAGAACCTGGTCAGAGCACCACAAGTCACCCTATCTTGGATTCCCTTAGGTCTCTAGTTTTCGGAAATGCACAGGTTTGGTAGGTTTCCCTAGGTGCCGGCTGAGCTAGAGGCCAAAATCTACAGGTAGGCACTTTGCAAAACACACCTCTGTTTTCTTTAAAAAAATGGGATGTGTCCACGTTGCGTTTTGGGGCATTTCCTGTCGCGGGCGCTAGGCCTACCCACACAAGTGAGGTATCATTTTTATCAGGAGACTTGGGGGAACGCTGGGTGGAAGGAAATTTGGGCCTCCTCTCAGATTCCAGAACTTTCTGACACAGAAATGTGAGGAACATGTGTTTTTTTAGCCAAATTTTGAGGTTTGCAAAGGATTCTGGGTAACAGAACCTGGTCAGAGCCCCACAAGTCACCCCATGTTGGATTCCCCTAGGTCTCTAGTTTTCAAAAATGCACAGGTTTGGTAGCTTTCCCTAGGTGCCGGCTGAGCTAGAGGCCAAAATCTACAGGTAGGCACTTTGCAAAATACAGCTCTGTTTTCTGTCCAAAAATGGGATGTGTCCACGTTGTGCTTTGGGGCATTTCCTGTCGCAGGTGCTAGGCCTACCCACACAAGTGAGGTATCATTTTTATCGGGAGACTTGGGGGAACGCTGGGTGGAAGGAAATTTGTGGCTCCTCTCTGATTCCAGAACTTTCTGTCACCGAAATGTGAGGAAAATTTGTTTGTTTAGCCAAATTTTGAGGTTTGCAAAGGATTCTGGGTAACAGAACCTGGTCAGAGCCCCACAAGTCACCCCATCTTGTATTCCCCTAGGTCTCTAGTTTTCAAAAATGCACAGGTTTGGTAGGTTTCCCTAGGTGCCGGCTGAGCTAGAGTCCAAAATCTACAGGTAGGCACTTTGCAAAAAACACCTCTGTTTTATTTAAAAAAATGGGATGTGTCCACGTTGCGTTTTGGGGCATTTCCTGTCGCGGGCGCTAGGCCTATCCACACAAGTGAGGTATCATTTTTATCGGGAGACTTGGGGGAACGCTGGGTGGAAGGAAATTTGTGGCTCCTCTCTGATTCCAGAACTTTCTGTCACCGAAATGTGAGGAAAATTTGTTTGTTTAGCCAAATTTTGAGGTTTGCAAAGGATTCTGGGTAACAGAACCTGGTCAGAGCCCCACAAGTCACCCCATCTTGGATTCCCCTAGGTCTCAGGGTTTCAAGAATGCACAGGTTTGGTAGGTTTCCCTAGGTGCCGGCTGAGCTAGAGGCCAAAATCTACAGGTAGGCACTTTGCAAAAAACACCTCTGTTTTATTTAAAAAAATGGGATGTGTCCACGTTGCGTTTTGGGGCATTTCCTGTCGCGGGCGCTAGGCCTATCCACACAAGTGAGGTATCATTTTTATCGGGAGACTTGGGGGAACGCTGGGTGGAAGGAAATTTGTGGCACCTCTCTGATTCCAGAACTTTCTGTCACCGAAATGTGAGGAAAATGTGTTTGTTTAGCCAAATTTTGAGGTTTGCAAAGGATTCTGGGTAACAGAACCTGGTCAGAGCACCACAAGTCACCCTATCTTGGATTCCCTTAGGTCTCTAGTTTTCGGAAATGCACAGGTTTGGTAGGTTTCCCTAGGTGCCGGCTGAGCTAGAGGCCAAAATCTACAGGTAGGCACTTTGCAAAACACACCTCTGTTTTCTTTAAAAAAATGGGATGTGTCCACGTTGCGTTTTGGGGCATTTCCTGTCGCGGGCGCTAGGCCTACCCACACAAGTGAGGCGTCATTTTTATCAGGAGACTTGGGGGAACGCTGGGTGGAAGGAAATTTGGGCCTCCTCTCAGATTCCAGAACTTTCTGACACAGAAATGTGAGGAACATGTGTTTTTTTAGCCAAATTTTGAGGTTTGCAAAGGATTCTGGGTAACAGAACCTGGTCAGAGCCCCACAAGTCACCCCATGTTGGATTCCCCTAGGTCTCTAGTTTTCAAAAATGCACAGGTTTGGTAGCTTTCCCTAGGTGCCGGCTGAGCTAGAGGCCAAAATCTACAGGTAGGCACTTTGCAAAATACAGCTCTGTTTTCTGTCCAAAAATGGGATGTGTCCACGTTGTGCTTTGGGGCATTTCCTGTCGCAGGCGCTAGGCCTACCCACACAAGTGAGGTATCATTTTTATCGGGAGACTTGGGGGAACGCTGGGTGGAAGGAAATTTGTGGCTCCTCTCTGATTCCAGAACTTTCTGTCACCAAAATGTGAGGAAAATTTGTTTGTTTAGCCAAATTTTGAGGTTTGCAAAGGATTCTGGGTAACAGAACCTGGTCAGAGCCCCACAAGTCACCCCATCTTGTATTCCCCTAGGTCTCTAGTTTTCAAAAATGCACAGGTTTGGTAGGTTTCCCTAGGTGCCGGCTGAGCTAGAGGCCAAAATCTACAGGTAGGCACTTTGCAAAAAACACCCCTGTTTTCTTTCAAAAAATGGGATGTGTCCACATTGCGTTTTGGGTCATTTCCTGTCGCTGGCGCTAGGCCTACCCACACAAGTGAGGTATCATTTTTATCAGGAGACTTGGGGGAACGCTGGGTGGAAGGAAATTTGAGCCTCCTCTCAGATTCCAGATTTTTCTGCCACAGAAATGTGAGGAACATGTGTTTTTTTTGCCAAATTTTGAGGTTTGCAAAGGATTCTGGGTAACAGAACCTGGTCAGAGCCCCACAAGTCACCCCATCTTGGATTCCCCTAGGTCTCTAGTTTTAAAAAATGCACAGGTTTGGTAGGTTTCCCTAGGTGCCGGCTGAGCTAGAGGCCAAAATCTACAGGTAGGCACTTTGCAAAAAACACCTCTGTTTTCTTAAAAAAAAATGGGATGTGTCCACGTTGCGTTTTTGGGCATTTCCTGTCGCGGGCGCTAGGCCTACCGACACAAGTGAGGTATCATTTTTATCGGGAGACTTGGGGGAACGCTGGGTGGAAGGAAAATGTTTGCCTCCTCTCAGATTCCAGAACTTTCTGCCACAGAAATGTGAGGAACATGTGTTTTTTTAGCCAAATTTTGATGTTTGCAAAGGATTCTGGGTAACGGAACCTGGTCAGAGCCCCACAAGTCACCCCATCATGGATTCCCCTAGGTCTCAGGTTTTCAAGAATGCACAGGTTTGGTAGGTTTCCCTAGGTGCCGGCTGAGCTAGAGGCCAAAATCTACAGGTAGGCACTTTGCAAAAAACACCTCTGTTTTCTTTCAAAAAATGGGATGTGTCCACGTTGCGTTTTGGGGCATTTCCTGTCGCAGGCGCTAGGCCTATCCACACAAGTGAGGTATCATTTTTATCGGGAGACTTGGGGGAACGCTGGGTGGAAGGAAATTTGTGGCTCCTCTCTGATTCCAGAACTTTCTGTCACCGAAATGTGAGGAAAATGTGTTTGTTTAGCCAAATTTTGAGGTGTGCAAAGGATTCTGGGTAACAGAACCTGGTCAGAGCCCCACAAGTCACCCCATCTTGTATTCCCCTAGGTCTCTAGTTTTTAAAAATGCACAGGTTTGGTAGGTTTCCCTAGGTGCCGGCTGAGCTAGAGGCCAAAATCTACAGGTAGGCATTTTGCAAAAAACACCCCTGTTTTCATTCAAAAAATGGGATGTGTCCACGTTGCGTTTTGGGGCATTTCCTGTCGCGGGCGCTAGGCCTACCCACACAAGTGAGGTATCATTTTTATCAGGAGACTTGGGGGAACTCTGGGTGGAATGAAATTTGTGCCTCCTCTCAGATTCCAGAACTTTCTGCCACAGATATGTGAGGAACATGTTTTTTTTTAGCCAAATTTTGAGGTTTGCAAAGGATTCTGGGTAACAGAACCTGGTCAGAGCCCCACAAGTCAGCCCATCTTGGATTCCCCTAGGTCTCTAGTTTTAAAAAATGCACAGGTTTGGTAGGTTTCCCTAGGTGCCGGATGAGCTAGAGGCCAAAATCTACAGGTAGGCACTTTGCAAAAAACACCTCTGTTTTCTTTAAAAAAAATGGGATGTGTCCACGTTGCGTTTTGGGGCATTTCCTGTCGCGGGCGCTAGGCCTACCGACACAAGTGAGGTATCATTTTTATCGGGAGACTTGGGGGAACGCTGGGTGGAAGGAAAATTTTTGCCTCCTCTCAGATTCCAGAACTTTCTGCCACAGAAATGTGAGGAACATGTGTTTTTTTAACCAAATTTTGATGTTTGCAAAGGATTCTGTGTAACGGAACCTGGTCAGAGCCCCACAAGTCACCCCATCTTGGATTCCCCTAGGTCTCAGGTTTTCAAGAATGCACAGGTTTGGTAGGTTTCCCTAGGTGCCGGCTGAGCTAGAGGCCAAAATCTACAGGTAGGCACTTTGCAAAAAACACCTCTGTTTTCTTTCAAAAAATGGGATGTGTCCACGTTGCGTTTTGGGGCATTTCCTGTCGCGGGCGCTAGGCCTATCCACACAAGTGAGGTATCATTTTTATCGGGAGACTTGGGGGAACGCTGGGTGGAAGGAAATTTGTGGCTCCTCTCTGATTCCAGAACTTTCTGTCACCGAAATGTGAGGGAAATGTGTTTGTTTAGCCAAATTTTGAGGTTTGCAAAGGATTCTGGGTAACAGAACCTGGTCAGAGCCCCACAAGTCACCCCATCTTGTATTCCCCTAGGTCTCTAGTTTTTAAAAATGCACAGGTTTGGTAGGTTTCCCTAGGTGCCGGCTGAGCTAGAGGCCAAAATCTACAGGTAGGCACTTTGCAAAAAACACCCCTGTTTTC
This sequence comes from Pleurodeles waltl, assembly GCF_031143425.1. Taxonomy (NCBI): domain Eukaryota; kingdom Metazoa; phylum Chordata; class Amphibia; order Caudata; family Salamandridae; genus Pleurodeles; species Pleurodeles waltl. The sequence continues at coordinate 522,511 of NW_027149860.1, forward strand.
ATTCAAAAAATGGGATGTGTCCACGTTGCGTTTTGGGGCATTTCCTGTCGCGGGCGCTAGGCCTACCCACACAAGTGAGGTATCATTTTTATCAGGAGACTTGGGGGAACTCTGGGTGGAATGAAATTTGTGCCTCCTCTCAGATTCCAGAACTTTCTGTCACCGAAATGTGAGGAAAATTTGTTTGTTTAGCCAAATTTTGAGGTTTGCAAAGGATTCTGGGTAACAGAACCTGGTCAGAGCCCCACAAGTCACCCCATCTTGTATTCCCCTAGGTCTCTAGTTTTCAAAAATGCACAGGTTTGGTAGGTTTCCCTAGGTGCCGGCTGAGCTAGAGGCCAAAATCTACAGGTAGGCACTTTGCAAAAAACACCTCTGTTTTATTTAAAAAAATGGGATGTGTCCACGTTGCGTTTTGGGGCATTTCCTGTCGCGGGCGCTAGGCCTATCCACACAAGTGAGGTATCATTTTTATCGGGAGACTTGGGGGAACGCTGGGTGGAAGGAAATTTGTGGCTCCTCTCTGATTCCAGAACTTTCTGTCACCGAAATGTGAGGAAAATTTGTTTGTTTAGCCAAATTTTGAGGTTTGCAAAGGATTCTGGGTAACAGAACCTGGTCAGAGCCCCACAAGTCACCCCATCTTGGATTCCCCTAGGTCTCAGGGTTTCAAGAATGCACAGGTTTGGTAGGATTCCCTAGGTGCCGGCTGAGCTAGAGGCCAAAATCTACAGGTAGGCACTTTGCAAAAAACACCTCTGTTTTATTTAAAAAAATGGGATGTGTCCACGTTGCGTTTTGGGGCATTTCCTGTCGCGGGCGCTAGGCCTATCCACACAAGTGAGGTATCATTTTTATCGGGAGACTTGGGGGAACGCTGGGTGGAAGGAAATTTGTGGCACCTCTCTGATTCCAGAACTTTCTGTCACCGAAATGTGAGGAAAATTTGTTTGTTTAGCCAAATTTTGAGGTTTGCAAAGGATTCTGGGTAACAGAACCTGGTCAGAGCACCACAAGTCACCCTATCTTGGATTCCCTTAGGTCTCTAGTTTTCGGAAATGCACAGGTTTGGTAGGTTTCCCTAGGTGCCGGCTGAGCTAGAGGCCAAAATCTACAGGTAGGCACTTTGCAAAAAACACCTCTGTTTTCTTTAAAAAAATGGGATGTGTCCACGTTGCGTTTTGGGGCATTTCCTGTCGCGGGCGCTAGGCCTACCCACACAAGTGAGGTATCATTTTTATCAGGAGACTTGGGGGAACGCTGGGTGGAAGGAAATTTGGGCCTCCTCTCAGATTCCAGAACTTTCTGACACAGAAATGTGAGGAACATGTGTTTTTTTAGCCAAATTTTGAGGTTTGCAAAGGATTCTGGGTAACAGAACCTGGTCAGAGCCCCACAAGTCACCCCATGTTGGATTCCCCTAGGTCTCTAGTTTTCAAAAATGCACAGGTTTGGTAGGTTTCCCTAGGTGCCGGCTGAGCTAGAGGCCAAAATCTACAGGTAGGAACTTTGCAAAAAACACCCCTGTTTTCTTTCAAAAAATGGGATGTGTCCACGTTGCGTTTTGGGTCATTTCCTGTCGCTGGCGCTAGGCCTACCCACACAAGTGAGGTATCATTTTTATCAGGAGACTTGGGGGAACGCTGGGTGGAAGGAAATTTGTGCCTCCTCTCAGATTCCAGATTTTTCTGCCACAGAAATGTGAGGAACATGCGTTTTTTTTGCCAAATTTTGAGGTTTGCAAAGGATTCTGGGTAACAGAACCTGGTCAGAGCCCCACAAGTCACCCCATCTTGGATTCCCCTAGGTCTCTAGTTTTAAAAAATGCACAGGTTTGGTAGGTTTCCCTAGGTGCCGGCTGAGCTAGAGGCCAAAATCTACAGGTAGGCACTTTGCAAAAAACACCTCTGTTTTCTTTAAAAAAAATGGGATGTGTCCACGTTGCGTTTTGGGGCATTTCCTGTCGCGGGCGCTAGGCCTACCGACACAAGTGAGGTATCATTTTTATCGGGAGACTTGGGGGAACGCTGGGTGGAAGGAAAATGTTTGCCTCCTCTCAGATTCCAGAACTTTCTGCCACAGAAATGTGAGGAACATGTGTTTTTTTAGCCAAATTTTGATGTTTGCAAAGGATTCTGGGTAACGGAACCTGGTCAGAGCCCCACAAGTCACCCCATCATGGATTCCCCTAGGTCTCAGGTTTTCAAGAATGCACAGGTTTGGTAGGTTTCCCTAGGTGCCGGCTGAGCTAGAGGCCAAAATCTACAGGTAGGCACTTTGCAAAAAACACCTCTGTTTTCTTTCAAAAAATGGGATGTGTCCACGTTGCGTTTTGGGGCATTTCCTGTCGCGGGCGCTAGGCCTATCCACACAAGTGAGGTATCATTTTTATCGGGAGACTTGGGGGAACGCTGGGTGGAAGGAAATTTGTGGCTCCTCTCTGATTCCAGAACTTTCTGTCACCGAAATGAGAGGGAAATGTGTTTGTTTAGCCAAATTTTGAGGTTTGCAAAGGATTCTGGGTAACAGAACCTGGTCAGAGCCCCACAAGTCACCCCATCTTGTATTCCCCTAGGTCTCTAGTTTTTAAAAATGCACAGGTTTGGTAGGTTTCCCTAGGTGCCGGCTGAGCTAGAGGCCAAAATCTACAGGTAGGCACTTTGCAAAAAACACCCCTGTTTTCATTCAAAAAATGGGATGTGTCCACGTTGCGTTTTGGGGCATTTCCTGTCGCGGGCGCTAGGCCTACCCACACAAGTGAGGTATCATTTTTATCAGGAGACTTGGGGGAACTCTGGGTGGAATGAAATTTGTGCCTCCTCTCAGATTCCAGAACTTTCTGCCACATATATGTGAGGAACATGTTTTTTTTTAGCCAAATTTTGAGGTTTGCAAAGGATTCTGGGTAACAGAACCTGGTCAGAGCCCCACAAGTCACCCCATCTTGTATTCCCCTAGGTCTCTAGTTTTCAAAAATGCACCGGTTTGGTAGGTTTCCCTAGGTGCCGGCTGAGCTAGAGGCCAAAATCTACAGGTAGGCACTTTGCAAAATACAGCTCTGTTTTCTGTCCAAAAATGGGATGTGTCCACGTTGTGCTTTGGGGCATTTCCTGTCGCGGGCGCTAGGCCTACCGACACAAGTGAGGTATCATTTTTATCGGGAGACTTGGGGGAACGCTGGGTGGAAGGAAAATTCTTGCCTCCTCTCAGATTCCAGAACTTTCTGCCACAGAAATGTGAGGAACATGTGTTTTTTTAGCCAAATTTTGATGTTTGCAAAGGATTCTGGGTAACGGAACCTGGTCAGAGCCCCACAAGTCACCCCATCTTGGATTCCCCTAGGTCTCAGGTTTTCAAGAATGCACAGGTTTGGTAGGTTTCCCTAGGTGCCGGCTGAGCTAGAGGCCAAAATCTACAGGTAGGCACTTTGCAAAAAACACCACTGTTTTCTTTCAAAAAATGGGATGTGTCCACGTTGCGTTTTGGGGCATTTCCTGTCGCGGGCGCTAGGCCTATCCACACAAGTGAGGTATCATTTTTATCGGGAGACTTGGGGGAACGCTGGGTGGAAGGAAATTTGTGGCTCCTCTCTGATTCCAGAACTTTCTGTCACCGAAATGTGAGGAAAATGTGTTTGTTTAGCCAAATTTTGAGGTGTGCAAAGGATTCTGGGTAACAGAACCTGGTCAGAGCCCCACAAGTCACCCCATCTTGTATTCCCCTAGGTCTCTAGTTTTTAAAAATGCACAGGTTTGGTAGGTTTCCCTAGGTGCCGGCTGAGCTAGAGGCCAAAATCTACAGGTAGGCATTTTGCAAAAAACACCCCTGTTTTCATTCAAAAAATGGGATGTGTCCACGTTGCGTTTTGGGGCATTTCCTGTCGCGGGCGCTAGGCCTACCCACACAAGTGAGGTATCATTTTTATCAGGAGACTTGGGGGAACTCTGGGTGGAATGAAATTTGTGCCTCCTCTCAGATTCCAGAACTTTCTGCCACAGATATGTGAGGAACATGTTTTTTTTTAGCCAAATTTTGAGGTTTGCAAAGGATTCTGGGTAACAGAACCTGGTCAGAGCCCCACAAGTCAGCCCATCTTGGATTCCCCTAGGTCTCTAGTTTTAAAAAATGCACAGGTTTGGTAGGTTTCCCTAGGTGCCGGATGAGCTAGAGGCCAAAATCTACAGGTAGGCACTTTGCAAAAAACACCTCTGTTTTCTTTAAAAAAAATGGGATGTGTCCACGTTGCGTTTTGGGGCATTTCCTGTCGCGGGCGCTAGGCCTACCGACACAAGTGAGGTATCATTTTTATCGGGAGACTTGGGGGAACGCTGGGTGGAAGGAAAATTTTTGCCTCCTCTCAGATTCCAGAACTTTCTGCCACAGAAATGTGAGGAACATGTGTTTTTTTAACCAAATTTTGATGTTTGCAAAGGATTCTGTGTAACGGAACCTGGTCAGAGCCCCACAAGTCACCCCATCTTGGATTCCCCTAGGTCTCAGGTTTTCAAGAATGCACAGGTTTGGTAGGTTTCCCTAGGTGCCGGCTGAGCTAGAGGCCAAAATCTACAGGTAGGCACTTTGCAAAAAACACCTCTGTTTTCTTTCAAAAAATGGGATGTGTCCACGTTGCGTTTTGGGGCATTTCCTGTCGCGGGCGCTAGGCCTATGCACACAAGTGAGGTATCATTTTTATCGGGAGACTTGGGGGAACGCTGGGTGGAAGGAAATTTGTGGCTCCTCTCTGATTCCAGAACTTTCTGTCACCGAAATGTGAGGGAAATGAGTTTGTTTAGCCAAATTTTGAGGTTTGCAAAGGATTCTGGGTAACAGAACCTGGTCAGAGCCCCACAAGTCACCCCATCTTGTATTCCCCTAGGTCTCTAGTTTTTAAAAATGCACAGGTTTGGTAGGTTTCCCTAGGTGCCGGCTGAGCTAGAGGCCAAAATCTACAGGTAGGCACTTTGCAAAAAACACCCCTGTTTTCTTTCAAAAAATGGGATGTGTCCACGTTGCGTTTTGGGTCATTTCCTGTCGCTGGCGCTAGGCCTACCCACACAAGTGAGGTATCATTTTTATCAGGAGACTTGGGGGAACGCTGGGTTGAAGGAAATTTGTGCCTCCTCTCAGATTCCAGATTTTTCTGCCACAGAAATGAGAGGAACATGTGTTTTTTTTGCCAAATTTTGAGGTTTGCAAAGGATTCTGGGTAACAGAACCTGGTCAGAGCCCCACAAGTCACCCCATCTTGGAATCCCCTAGGTCTCTAGTTTTAAAAAATGCACAGGTTTGGTAGGTTTCCCTAGGTGCCGGCTGAGCTAGAGGCCAAAATCTACAGGTAGGCACTTTGCAAAAAACACCTCTGTTTTCTTTAAAAAAAATGGGATGTGTCCACGTTGCGTTTTGGGGCATTTCCTGTCGCGGGCGCTAGGCCTACCGACACAAGTGAGGTATCATTTTTATCGGGAGACTTGGGGGAACGCTGGGTGGAAGGAAAATGTTTGCCTCCTCTCAGATTCCAGAACTTTCTGCCACAGAAATGTGAGGAACATGTGTTTTTTTAGCCAAATTTTGATGTTTGCAAAGGATTCTGGGTAACGGAACCTGGTCAGAGCCCCACAAGTCACCCCATCATGGATTCCCCTAGGTCTCAGGTTTTCAAGAATGCACAGGTTTGGTAGGTTTCCCTAGGTGCCGGCTGAGCTAGAGGCCAAAATCTACAGGTAGGCACTTTGCAAAAAACACCTCTGTTTTCTTTCAAAAAATGGGATGTGTCCACGTTGCGTTTTGGGGCATTTCCTGTCGCAGGCGCTAGGCCTATCCACACAAGTGAGGTATCATTTTTATCGGGAGACTTGGGGGAACGCTGGGTGGAAGGAAATTTGTGGCTCCTCTCTGATTCCAGAACTTTCTGTCACCGAAATGTGAGGAAAATGTGTTTGTTTAGCCAAATTTTGAGGTGTGCAAAGGATTCTGGGTAACAGAACCTGGTCAGAGCCCCACAAGTCACCCCATCTTGTATTCCCCTAGGTCTCTAGTTTTTAAAAATGCACAGGTTTGGTAGGTTTCCCTAGGTGCCGGCTGAGCTAGAGGCCAAAATCTACAGGTAGGCATTTTGCAAAAAACACCCCTGTTTTCATTCAAAAAATGGGATGTGTCCACGTTGCGTTTTGGGGCATTTCCTGTCGCGGGCGCTAGGCCTACCCACACAAGTGAGGTATCATTTTTATCAGGAGACTTGGGGGAACTCTGGGTGGAATGATATTTGTGCCTCCTCTCAGATTCCAGAACTTTCTGCCACAGATATGTGAGGAACATGTTTTTTTTTAGCCAAATTTTGAGGTTTGCAAAGGATTCTGGGTAACAGAACCTGGTCAGAGCCCCACAAGTCAGCCCATCTTGGATTCCCCTAGGTCTCTAGTTTAAAAAAATGCACAGGTTTGGTAGGTTTCCCTAGGTGCCGGATGAGCTAGAGGCCAAAATCTACAGGTAGGCACTTTGCAAAAAACACCTCTGTTTTCTTTAAAAAAAATGGGATGTGTCCACGTTGCGTTTTGGGGCATTTCCTGTCGCGGGCGCTAGGCCTACCCACACAAGTGAGGTATCATTTTTATCAGGAGACTTGGGGGAACTCTGGGTGGAATGAAATTTGTGCCTCCTCTCAGATTCCAGAACTTTCTGCCACAGATATGTGAGGAACATGTTTTATTTTAGCCAAATTTTGAGGTTTGCAAAGGATTCTGGGTAACAGAACCTGGTCAGAGCCCCACAAGTCACCCCATCTTGTATTCCCCTAGGTCTCTAGTTTTCAAAAATGCACAGGTTTGGTAGGTTTCCCTAGGTGCCGGCTGAGCTAGAGGCCAAAATCTACAGGTAGGCACTTTGCAAAATACAGCTCTGTTTTCTGTCCAAAAATGGGATGTGTCCACGTTGTGCTTTGGGGCATTTCCTGTCGCGGGCGCTAGGCCTACCGACACAAGTGAGGTATCATTTTTATCGGGAGACTTGGGGGAACGCTCGGTGGAAGGAAATTAGTACCTCCTCTCAGATTCCAGAACTTTCTGCCACAGAAATGTGAGGAACATGTGTTTTTTTGGCCAAATTTTGATGTTTGCAAGGGATTCTGGGTAACAGAACCTGGTCAGAGCCCCACAAGTCACCCCATGTAGGATTCCCCTAGGTCTCTAGTTTTAAAAAATGCACAGGTTTGGTAGGTTTCCCTAGGTGCCGGCTGAGCTAGAGGCCAAAATCTACAGGTAGGCACTTTGCAAAAAACACCTCTGTTTTCTTTAAAAAAAAATGGGATGTGTCCACGTTGCGTTTTGGGGCATTTCCTGTCGCGGGCGCTAGGCCTACCGACACAAGTGAGGTATCATTTTTATCGGGAGACTTGGGGGAACGCTGGGTGGAAGGAAAATTCTTGCCTCCTCTCAGATTCCAGAACTTTCTGCCACAGAAATGTGAGGAACATGTGTTTTTTTAGCCAAATTTTGATGTTTGCAAAGGATTCTGGGTAACGGAACCTGGTCAGAGCCCCACAAGTCACCCCATCTTGGATTCCCCTAGGTCTCAGGTTTTCAAGAATGCACAGGTTTGGTAGGTTTCCCTAGGTGCCGGCTGAGCTAGAGGCCAAAATCTACAGGTAGGCACTTTGCAAAAAACACCTCTGTTTTCTTTCAAAAAATGGGATGTGTCCACGTTGCGTTTTGGGGCATTTCCTGTCGCGGGCGCTAGGCCTATCCACACAAGTGAGGTATAATTTTTATCGGGAGACTTGGGGGAACGCTGGGTGGAAGGAAATTTGTGGCTCCTCTCTGATTCCAGAACTTTCTGTCACCGAAATGTGAGGAAAATGTGTTTGTTTAGCCAAATTTTGAGGTTTGCAAAGGATTCTGGGTAACAGAACCTGGTCAGAGCCCCACAAGTCACCCCATCTTGTATTCCCCTAGGTCTCTAGTTTTTAAAAATGCACAGGTTTGGTAGGTTTCCCTAGGTGCCGGCTGAGCTAGAGGCCAAAATCTACAGGTAGGCATTTTGCAAAAAACACCCCTGTTTTCATTCAAAAAATGGGATGTGTCCACGTTGCGTTTTGGGGCATTTCCTGTCGCGGGCGCTAGGCCTACCCACACAAGTGAGGTATCATTTTTATCAGGAGACTTGGGGGAACTCTGGGTGGAATGAAATTTGTGCCTCCTCTCAGATTCCAGAACTTTCTGCCACAGATATGTGAGGAACATGTTTTTTTTTAGCCAAATTTTGAGGTTTGCAAAGGATTCTGGGTAACAGAACCTGGTCAGAGCCCCACAAGTCAGCCCATCTTGGATTCCCCTAGGTCTCTAGTTTTAAAAAATGCACAGGTTTGGTAGGTTTCCCTAGGTGCCGGATGAGCTAGAGGCCAAAATCTACAGGTAGGCACTTTGCAAAAAAACACCTCTGTTTTCTTTAAAAAAAATGGGATGTGTCCACGTTGCGTTTTGGGGCATTTCCTGTCGCGGGCGCTAGGCCTACCGACACAAGTGAGGTATCATTTTTATCGGGAGACTTGGGGGAACGCTGGGTGGAAGGAAATTTTTTGCCTCCTCTCAGATTCCAGAACTTTCTGCCACAGAAATGTGAGGAACATGTGTTTTTTTAACCAAATTTTGATGTTTGCAAAGGATTCTGTGTAACGGAACCTGGTCAGAGCCCCACAAGTCACCCCATCTTGGATTCCCCTAGGTCTCAGGTTTTCAAGAATGCACAGGTTTGGTAGGTTTCCCTAGGTGCCGGCTGAGCTAGAGGCCAAAATCTACAGGTAGGCACTTTGCAAAAAACACCTCTGTTTTCTTTCAAAAAATGGGATGTGTCCACGTTGCGTTTTGGGGCATTTCCTGTCGCGGGCGCTAGGCCTATCCACACAAGTGAGGTATCATTTTTATCGGGAGACTTGGGGGAACGCTGGGTGGAAGGAAATTTGTGGCTCCTCTCTGATTCCAGAACTTTCTGTCACCGAAATGTGAGGGAAATGTGTTTGTTTAGCCAAATTTTGAGGTTTGCAAAGGATTCTGGGTAACAGAACCTGGTCAGAGCCCCACAAGTCACCCCATCTTGTATTCCCCTAGGTCTCTAGTTTTTAAAAATGCACAGGTTTGGTAGGTTTCCCTAGGTGCCGGCTGAGCTAGAGGCCAAAATCTACAGGTAGGCACTTTGCAAAAAACACCCCTGTTTTCATTAAAAAAATGGGATGTGTCCACGTTGCGTTTTGGGGCATTTCCTGTCGCGGGCGCTAGGCCTACCCACACAAGTGAGGTATCATTTTTATCAGGAGACTTGGGGGAACTCTGGGTGGAATGAAATTTGTGCCTCCTCTCAGATTCCAGAACTTTCTGCCACAGATATGTGAGGAACATGTTTTTTTTTAGCCAAATTTTGAGGTTTGCAAAGGATTCTGGGTAACAGAACCTGGTCAGAGCCCCACAAGTCACCCCATCTTGTATTCCCCTAGGTCTCTAGTTTTCAAAAATGCACAGGTTTGGTAGGTTTCCCTAGGTGCCGGCTGAGCTAGAGGCCAAAATCTACAGGTAGGCACTTTGCAAAATACAGCTCTGTTTTCTGTCCAAAAATGGGATGTGTCCACGTTGTGCTTTGGGGCATTTCCTGTCGCGGGCGCTAGGCCTACCGACACAAGTGAGGTATCATTTTTATCGGGAGACTTGGGGGAACGCTCGGTGGAAGGAAATTAGTGCCTCCTCTCAGATTCCAGAACTTTCTGCCACAGAAATGTGAGGAACATGTGTTTTTTTAGCCAAATTTTGATGTTTGCAAAGGATTCTGGGTAACAGAACCTGGTCAGAGCCCCACAAGTCACCCCATGTAGGATTCCCCTAGGTCTCTAGTTTTAAAAAATGCACAGGTTTGGTAGGTTTCCCTAGGTGCCGGCTGAGCTAGAGGCCAAAATCTACAGGTAGGCACTTTGCAAAAAACACCTCTGTTTTCTTTAAAAAAAAATGGGATGTGTCCACGTTGCGTTTTGGGGAATTTCCTGTCGCGGGGCGCTAGGCCTACCGACACAAGTGAGGTATCATTTTTATCGGGAGACTTGGGGGAACGCTGGGTGGAAGGAAAATTCTTGCCTCCTCTCAGATTCCAGAACTTTCTGCCACAGAAATGTGAGGAACATGTGTTTTTTTAGCCAAATTTTGATGTTTGCAAAGGATTCTGGGTAATGGAACCTGGTCAGAGCCCCACAAGTCACCCCATCTTGGATTCCCTTAGGTCTCAGGTTTTCAAGAATGCAAAGGTTTGGTAGGTTTCCCTAGGTGCCGGCTGAGCTAGAGGCCAAAATCTACAGGTAGGCACTTTGCAAAAAACACCTCTGTTTTCTTTCAAAAAATTGGATGTGTCCACGTTGCGTTTTGGGGCATTTCCTGTCGCGGGCGCTAGGCCTATCCACACAAGTGAGGTATCATTTTTATCGGGAGACTTGGGGGAACGCTGGGTGGAAGGAAATTTGTGGCTCCTCTCTGATTCCAGAACTTTCTGTCACCGAAATGTGAGGAAAATGTGTTTGTTTAGCCCAATTTTGAGGTTTGCAAAGGATTCTGGGTAACAGAACCTGGTCAGAGCCCCACAAGTCACCCCATCTTGTATTCCCCTAGGTCTCTAGTTTTTAAAAATGCACAGGTTTGGTAGGTTTCCCTAGGTGCCGGCTGAGCTAGAGGCCAAAATCTACAGGTAGGCACTTTGCAAAAAACACCCCTGTTTTCATTCAAAAAATGGGATGTGTCCACGTTGCGTTTTGGGGCATTTCCTGTCGCGCGCGCTAGGCCTACCCACACAAGTGAGGTATCATTTTTATCAGGAGACTTGGGGGAACTCTGGGTGGAATGAAATTTGTGCCTCCTCTCAGATTCCAGAACTTTCTGCCACAGAAATGTCAGGAACATGTGTTTTTTTAGCCAAATTTTGAGGTTTGCAAAGGATTCTGGGTAACAGAACCTGGTCAGAGCCCCACAAGTCACCCCATCTTGTATTCCCCTAGGTCTCTAGTTTTCAAAAATGCACAGGTTTGGTAGGTTTCCCTAGGTGCCGGCTGAGCTAGAGGCCAAAATCTACAGGTAGGCACTTTGCAAAAAACACCCCTGTTTTCTTTAAAAAAATGGGATGTGTCCACGTTGCGTTTTGGGTCATTTCCTGTCGCTGGCGCTAGGCCTACCCACACAAGTGAGGTATCATTTTTATCAGGAGACTTGGGGGAACGCTGGGTGGAAGGAAATTTGTGCCTCCTCTCAGATTCCAGAACTTTCTGCCACAGAAATGTGAGGAACATGTGTTTTTTTGCCAAATTTTGAGGTTTGCAAAGGATTCTGGGTAACAGAACCTGGTCAGAGCCCCACAAGTCAGCTCATCTTGGATTCCCCTAGGTCTCTAGTTTTAAAAAATGCACAGGTTTGGTAGGTTTCCCTAGGTGCCGGCTGAGCTAGAGGCCAAAATCTACAGGTAGGCACTTTGCAAAAAACACCTCTGTTTTCTTTAAAAAAAATGGTATGTGTCCACGTTGCGTTTTGGGGGCATTTCCTGTCGCGGGCGCTAGGCCTACCGACACAAGTGAGGTATCATTTTTATCGGGAGACTTGGGGGAACGCTGGGTGGAAGGAACATTTTTGCCTCCTCTCAGATTCCAGAACTTTCTGCCACAGAAATGTGAGGAACATGTGTTTTTTTAACCAAATTTTGATGTTTGAAAAGGATTCTGGGTAACGGAACCTGGTCAGAGCCCCACAAGTCACCCCATCTTGGATTCCCCTAGGTCTCAGGTTTTCAAGAATGCACAGGTTTGGTAGGTTTCCCTAGGTGCCGGCTGAGCTAGAGGCCAAAATCTACAGGTAGGCACTTTGCAAAAAACACCTCTGTTTTCTTTAAAAAAATGGGATGTGTCCACGTTGCGTTTTGGGGCATTTCCTGTCGCGGGCGCTAGGCCTATCCACACAAGTGAGGTATCATTTTTATCGGGAGACTTGGGGGAACGCTGGGTGGAAGGAAATTTGTGGCTCCTCTCTGATTCCAGAACTTTCTGTCACCGAAATGTGAGGGAAATGTGTTTGTTTAGCCAAATTTTGAGGTTTGCAAAGGATTCTGGGTAACAGAACCTGGTCAGAGCCCCACAAGTCACCCCATCTTGTATTCCCCATGGTTTCTAGTTTTTAAAAATGCACAGGTTTGGTAGGTTTCCCTAGGTGCCGGCTGAGCTAGAGGCCAAAATCTACAGGTAGGCACTTTGCAAAAAACACCCCTGTTTTCATTCAAAAAATGGGATGTGTCCACGTTGCGTTTTGGGGCATTTCCTGTCGCGGGCGCTAGGTCTACCCACACAAGTGAGGTATCATTTTTATCAGGAGACTTGGGGGAACTCTGGGTGGAATGAAATTTGTGCCTCCTCTCAGATTCCAGAACTTTCTGCCACAGATATGTGAGGAACATGTTTTTTTTTAGCCAAATTTTGAGGTTTGCAAAGGATTCTGGGTAACAGAACCTGGTCAGAGCCCCACAAGTCACCCCATCTTGTATTCCCCTAGGTCTCTAGTTTTCAAAAATGCACAGGTTTGGTAGGTTTCCCTAGGTGCCGGCTGAGCTAGAGGCCAAAATCTACAGGTAGGCACTTTGCAAAATACAGCTCTGTTTTCTGTCCAAAAATGGGATGTGTCCACGTTGTGCTTTGGGGCATTTCCTGTCGCGGGCGCTAGGCCTACTGACACAAGTGAGGTATCATTTTTATCGGGAGACTTGGGGGAACGCTCGGTGGAAGGAAAATTCTTGCCTCCTCTCAGATTCCAGAACTTTCTGCCACAGAAATGTGAGGAACATGTGTTTTTTTAGCCATATTTTGAGGTTTGCAAAGGATTATGGGTAACAGAACCTGGTCAGAGCCCCACAAGTCACACCATCTTGGATTCCCCTAGGTCTCTAGTTTTCAAAAATGCACAGGTTTGCTAGGTTTCCCTAGGTGCCGGCTGAGCTAGAGGCCAAAATCTACAGGTAGGCACTTTGCAAAAAACACCCCTGTTTTCTTTAACAAAATGGGATGTGTCCATGTTGCGTTTTGGGTCATTTCCTGTCGCTGGCGCTAGGCCTACCCACACAAGTGAGGTATCATTTTTATCAGGAGACTTGGGGGAACGCTGGGTGGAAGGAAATTTGTGCCTCCTCTCAGATTCCAGAACTTTCTGCCACAGAAATGTCAGGAACATGTGTTTTTTTGCCAAATTTTGAGGTTTGCAAAGGATTCTGGGTAACAGAACCTGGTCAGAGCCCCACAAGTCAGCCCATCTTGGATTCCCCTAGGTCTCTAGTTTTAAAAAATGCACAGGTTTGGTAGGTTTCCCTAGGTGCCGGCTGAGCTAGAGGCCAAAATCTACAGGTAGGCACTTTGCAAAAAACACCTCTGTTTTCTTTAAAAAAAATGGTATGTGTCCACGTTGCGTTTTGGGTCATTTCCTGTCGCGGGCGCTAGGCCTACCGACACAAGTGAGGTATCATTTTTATCGGGAGACTTGGGGGAACGCTGGGTGGAAGGAAATTTTTTGCCTCCTCTCAGATTCCAGAACTTTCTGCCACAGAAATGTGAGGAACATGTGTTTTTTTAACCAAATTTTGATGTTTGAAAAGGATTCTGGGTAACGGAACCTGGTCAGAGCCCCACAAGTCACCCCATCTTGGATTCCCCTAGGTCTCAGGTTTTCAAGAATGCACAGGTTTGGTAGGTTTCCCTAGGTGCCAGCTGAGCTAGAGGCCAAAATCTACAGGTAGGCACTTTGCAAAAAACACCTCTGTTTTCTTTCAAAAAATGGGATGTGTCCACGTTGCGTTTTGGGGCATTTCCTGTCGCGGGCGCTAGGCCTATCCACACAAGTGAGGTATCATTTTTATCGGGAGACTTGGGGGAACGCTGGGTGGAAGGAAATTTGTGGCTCCTCTCTGATTCCAGAACTTTCTGTCACCGAAATGTGAGGGAAATGTGTTTGTTTAGCCAAATTTTGAGGTTTGCAAAGGATTCTGGGTAACAGAACCTGGTCAGAGCCCCACAAGTCACCCCATCTTGTATTCCCCATGGTCTCTAGTTTTTAAAAATGCACAGGTTTGGTAGGTTTCCCTAGGTGCCGGCTGAGCTAGAGGCCAAAATCTACAGGTAGGCACTTTGCAAAAAACACCCCTGTTTTCATTCAAAAAATGGGATGTGTCCACGTTGCGTTTTGGGGCATTTCCTGTCGCGGGCGCTAGGCCTACCCACACAAGTGAGGTATCATTTTTATCAGGAGACTTGGGGGAACTCTGGGTGGAATGAAATTTGTGCCTCCTCTCAGATTCCAGAACTTTCTGCCACAGATATGTGAGGAACATGTTTTTTTTTAGCCAAATTTTGAGGTTTGCAAAGGATTCTGGGTAACAGAACCTGGTCAGAGCCCCACAAGTCACCCCATCTTGTATTCCCCTAGGTCTCTAGTTTTCAAAAATGCACAGGTTTGGTAGGTTTCCCTAGGTGCCGGCTGAGCTAGAGGCCAAAATCTACAGGTAGGCACTTTGCAAAATACAGCTCTGTTTTCTGTCCAAAAATGGGATGTGTCCACGTTGTGCTTTGGGGCATTTCCTGTCGCGGGCGCTAGGCCTACCGACACAAGTGAGGTATCATTTTTATCGGGAGACTTGGGGGAACGCTCGGTGGAAGGAAATTAGTGCCTCCTCTCAGATTCCAGAACTTTCTGCCACAGAAATGTGAGGAACATGTGTTTTTTTAGCCAAATTTTGATGTTTGCAAAGGATTCTGGGTAACAGAACCTGGTCAGAGCCCCACAAGTCACCCCATGTAGGATTCCCCTAGGTCTCTAGTTTTAAAAAATGCACAGGTTTGGTAGGTTTCCCTAGGTGCCGGCTGAGCTAGAGGCCAAAATCTACAGGTAGGCACTTTGCAAAAAACACCTCTGTTTTCTTTAAAAAAAAATGGGATGTGTCCACGTTGCGTTTTGGGGCATTTCCTGTCGCGGGCGCTAGGCCTACCGACACAAGTGAGGTATCATTTTTATCGGGAGACTTGGGGGAACGCTGGGTGGAAAGAAAATTCTTGCCTCCTCTCAGATTCCAGAACTTTCTGCCACAGAAATGTGAGGAACATGTGTTTTTTTAGCCAAATTTTGATGTTTGCAAAGGATTCTGGGTAACGAAACCTGGTCAGAGCCCCACAAGTCACCCCATCTTGGATTCCCCTAGGTCTCAGGTTTTCAAGAATGCACAGGTTTGGTAGGTTTCCCTAGGTGCCGGCTGAGCTAGAGGCCAAAATCTACAGGTAGGCACTTTGCAAAAAACACCTCTGTTTTCTTTCAAAAAATGGGATGTGTCCACGTTGCGTTTTGGGGCATTTCCTGTCGCGGGCGCTAGGCCTATCCACACAAGTGAGGTATCATTTTTATCGGGAGACTTGGGGGAACGCTGGGTGGAAGGAAATTTGTGGCTCCTCTCTGATTCCAGAACTTTCTGTCACCGAAATGTGAGGAAAATGTGTTTGTTTAGCCAAATTTTGAGGTTTGCAAAGGATTCTGGGTAACAGAACCTGGTCAGAGCCCCACAAGTCACCCCATCTTGTATTCCCCTAGGTCTCTAGTTTTAAAAAATGCACAGGTTTGGTAGGTTTCCCTAGGTGCCGGCTGAGCTAGAGGCCAAAATCTACAGGTAGGCACTTTGCAAAAAACACCCCTGTTTTCATTCAAAAAATGGGATGTGTCCACGTTGCGTTTTGGGGCATTTCCTGTCGCGGGCGCTAGGCCTACCCACATAAGTGAGGTATCATTTTTATCAGGAGACTTGGGGGAACGCTGGGTGGAAGGAAATTTGTGGCTCCTCTCTGATTCCAGAACTTTCTGTCACCGAAATGTGAGGAAAATGTGTTTGTTTAGCCAAATTTTGAGGTTTGCAAAGGATTCTGGGTAACAGAACCTGGTCAGAGCCCCACAAGTCACCCCATCTTGTATTCCCCTAGGTCTCTAGTTTTTAAAAATGCACAGGTTTGGTAGGTTTCCCTAGGTGCCGGCTGAGCTAGAGGCCAAAATCTACAGGTAGGCACTTTGCAAAAAACACCCCTGTTTTCATTCAAAAAATGGGATGTGTCCACGTTGCGTTTTGGGGCATTACCTGTCGCGCGCGCTAGGCCTACCCACACAAGTGAGGTATCATTTTTATCAGGAGACTTGGGGGAACTCTGGGTGGAATTAAATTTGTGCCTCCTCTCAGATTCCAGAACTTTCTGCCACAGAAATGTCAGGAACATGTGTTTTTTTAGCCAAATTTTGAGGTTTTCAAAGGATTCTGGGTAACAGAACCTGGTCAGAGCCCCACAAGTCACCCCATCTTGTATTCCCCTAGGTCTCTAGTTTTCAAAAATGCACAGGTTTGGTAGGTTTCCCTAGGTGCCGGCTGAGCTAGAGGCCAAAATCTACAGGTAGGCACTTTGCAAAAAACACCCCTGTTTTCTTTAAAAAAATGGGATGTGTCCACGTTGCGTTTTGGGTCATTTCCTGTCGCTGGCGCTAGGCCTACCCACACAAGTGAGGTATCATTTTTATCAGGAGACTTGGGGGAACGCTGGGTGGAAGGAAATTTGTGCCTCCTCTCAGATTCCAGAACTCTCTGCCACAGAAATGTGAGGAACATGTGTTTTTTTGCCAAATTTTGAGGTTTGCAAAGGATTCTGGGTAACAGAGCCTGGTCAGAGCCCCACAAGTCAGCCCATCTTGGATTCCCCTAGGTCTCTAGTTTTAAAAAATGCACAGGTTTGGTAGGTTTCCCTAGGTGCCGGCTGAGCTAGAGGCCAAAATCTACAGGTAGGCACTTTGCAAAAAACACCTCTGTTTTCTTTAAAAAAAATGGTATGTGTCCACGTTGCGTTTTGGGGCATTTCCTGTCGCGGGCGCTAGGCCTACCGACACAAGTGAGGTATCATTTTTATCGGGAGACTTGGGGGAACGCTGGGTGGAAGGAAAATTTTTGCCTCCTCTCAGATTCCAGAACTTTCTGCCACAGAAATGTGAGGAACATGTGTTTTTTTAACCAAATTTTGATGTTTGAAAAGGATTCTGGGTAACGGAACCTGGTCAGAGCCCCACAAGTCACCCCATCTTGGATTACCCTAGGTCTCAGGTTTTCAAGAATGCACAGGTTTGGTAGGTTTCCCTAGGTGCCGGCTGAGCTAGAGGCCAAAATCTACAGGTAGGCACTTTGCAAAAAACACCTCTGTTTTCTTTCAAAAAATGGGATGTGTCCACGTTGCGTTTTGGGGCATTTCCTGTCGCGGGCGCTAGGCCTATCCACACAAGTGAGGTATCATTTTTATCGGGAGACTTGGGGGAACGCTGGGTGGAAGGAAATTTGTGGCTCCTCTCTGATTCCAGAACTTTCTGTCACCGAAATGTGAGGGAAATGTGTTTGTTTAGCCAAATTTTGAGGTTTGCAAAGGATTCTGGGTAACAGAACCTGGTCAGAGCCCCACAAGTCACCCCATCTTGTATTCCCCATGGTCTCTAGTTTTTAAAAATGCACAGGTTTGGTAGGTTTCCCTAGGTGCCGGCTGAGCTAGAGGCCAAAATCTACAGGTAGGCACTTTGCAAAAAACACCCCTGTTTTCATTCAAAAAATGGGATGTGTCCACGTTGCGTTTTGGGGCATTTCCTGTCGCGGGCGCTAGGCCTACCCACACAAGTGAGGTATCATTTTTATCAGGAGACTTGGGGGAACTCTGGGTGGAATGAAATTTGTGCCTCCTCTCAGATTCCAGAACTTTCTGCCACAGATATGTGAGGAACATGTTTTTTTTTTGCCAAATTTTGAGGTTTGAAAGGATTCTGGGTAACAGAACCTGGTCAGAGCCCCACAAGTCACCCCATCTTGTATTCCCCTAGGTCTCTAGTTTTAAAAAATGCACAGGTTTGGTAGGATTCCCTAGGTGCCGTCTGAGCTAGAGGCCAAAATCTACAGGTAGGCACTTTGCAAAATACAGCTCTGTTTTCTTTAAAAAAATGGGATGTGTCCACGTTGTGTTTTGGGTCATTTCCTGTCGCTGGCGCTAGGCCTACCCACACAAGTGAGGTATCATTTTTTTCGGGAGACTTGGGGGAACGCTCGGTGGAAGGAAATTAGTGCCTCCTCTCAGATTCCAGAACTTTCTGCCACAGAAATGTGAGGAACATGTGTTTTTTTGCCAAATTTTGAGGTTTGCAAAGGATTCTGGGTAACAGAACCTGGTCAGAGCCCCACAAGTCAGCCCATCTTGGATTCCCCTAGGTCTCTAGTTTTAAAAAATGCACAGGTTTGGTAGGTTTCCCTAGGTGCCGGCTGAGCTAGAGGCCAAAATCTACAGGTAGGCACTTTGCAAAAAACACCTCTGTTTTCTTTAAAAAAAATGGGATGTGTCCACGTTGCGTTTTGGGGCATTTCCTGTCGCGGGCGCTAGGCCTACCGACACAAGTGAGGTATCATTCTTATCGGGAGACTTGGGGGAACGCTGGGTGGAGGGAAATTTTTGCCTCCTCTCAGATTCCAGAACTTTCTGCCACAGAAATGTGAGGAACATGTGTTTTTTTAACCAAATTTTGATGTTTGCAAAGGATTCTGGGTAACGGAACCTGGTCAGAGCCCCACAAGTCACCCCTTCTTGGATTCCCCTAGGTCTCAGGTTTTCAAGAATGCACAGGTTTGGTAGGTTTCCCTAGGTGCCGGCTGAGCTAGAGGCCAAAATCTACAGGTAGGCACTTTGCAAAAAACACCTCTGTTTTCTTTCAAAAAATGGGATGTGTCCACGTTGCGTTTTGGGGCATTTCCTGTCGCGGGCGCTAGGCCTATCTACACAAGTGAGGTATCATTTTTATCGGGAGACTTGGGGGAACGCTGGGTGGAAGGAAATTTGTGGCTCCTCTCTGATTCCAGAACTTTCTGTCACCGAAATATGAGGGAAATGTGTTTGTTTAGCCAAATTTTGAGGTTTGCAAAGGATTCTGGGTAACAGAACCTGGTCAGAGCCCCACAAGTCACCCCATCTTGTATTCCCCTAGGTCTCTAGTTTTTAAAAATGCACAGGTTTGGTAGGTTTCCCTAGGTGCCGGCTGAGCTAGAGGCCAAAATCTACAGGTAGGCACTTTGCAAAAAACACCCCTGTTTTCATTCAAAAAATGGGATGTGTCCACGTTGCGTTTTGGGGCATTTCCTGTCGCGGGCGCTAGGCCTACCCACACAAGTGAGGTATCATTTTTATCAGGAGACTTGGGGGAACTCTGGGTGGAATGAAATTTGTGCCTCCTCTCAGATTCCAGAACTTTCTGCCACAGATATGTGAGGAACATGTTTTTTTTTAGCCAAATTTTGAGGTTTGCAAAGGATTCTGGGTAACAGAACCTGGTCAGAGCCCCACAAGTCACCCCATGTAGGATTCCCCTAGGTCTCTAGTTTTAAAAAATGCACAGGTTTGGTAGGTTTCCCTAGGTGCCGGCTGAGCTAGAGGCCAAAATCTACAGGTAGGCACTTTGCAAAATACAGCTCTGTTTTCTGTCCAAAAATGGGATGTGTCCACGTTGTGCTTTGGGGCATTTCCTGTCGCGGGCGCTAGGCCTACCGACACAAGTGAGGTATCATTTTTATCGGGAGACTTGGGGGAACGCTCGGTGGAAGGAAATTAGTGCCTCCTCTCAGATTCCAGAACTTTCTGCCACAGAAATGTGAGGAACATGTGTTTTTTTAGCCAAATTTTGATGTTTGCAAAGGATTCTGGGTAACAGAACCTGGTCAGAGCCCCACAAGTCACCCCATGTAGGATTCCCCTAGGTCTCTAGTTTTAAAAAATGCACAGGTTTGGTAGGTTTCCCTAGGTGCCGGCTGAGCTAGAGGCCAAAATCTACAGGTAGGCACTTAGCAAAAAACACCTCTGTTTTCTTTAAAAAAAAATGGAATGTGTCCACGTTGCGTTTTGGGGCATTTCCTGTCGCGGGCGCTAGGCCTACCGACACAAGTGAGGTATCATTTTTATCGGGAGACTTGGGGGAACGCTGGGTGTCAGGAAAATTCTTGCCTCCTCTCAGATTCCAGAACTTTCTGCCACAGAAATGTGAGGAACATTTGTTTTTTTAGCCAAATTTTGATGTTTGCAAAGGATTCTGGGTAACGGAACCTGGTCAGAGCCCCACAAGTCACCCCATCTTGGATTCCCCTAGGTCTCAGGTTTTCAAGAATGCACAGGTTTGGTAGGTTTCCCTAGGTGCCGGCTGAGCTAGAGGCCAAAATCTACAGGTAGGCACTTTGCAAAAAACACCTCTGTTTTCTTTCAAAAAATGGGATGTGTCCACGCTGCGTTTTGGGGCATTTCCTGTCGCGGGCACTAGGCCTATCCACACAAGTGAGGTATAATTTTTATCGGGAGACTTGGGGGAACGCTGGGTGGAAGGAAATTTGTTGCTCCTCTCTGATTCCAGAACTTTCTGTCACCGAAATGTGAGGAAAATGTGTTTGTTTAGCCAAATTTTGAGGTTTGCAAAGGATTCTGGGTAACAGAACCTGGTCAGAGCCCCACAAGTCACCCCATCTTGTATTCCCCTAGGTCTCTAGTTTTTAAAAATGCACAGGTTTGGTAGGTTTCCCTAGGTGCCGGCTGAGCTAGAGGCCAAAATCTACAGGTAGGCATTTTGCAAAAAACACCCCTGTTTTCATTCAAAAAATGGGATGTGTCCACGTTGCGTTTTGGGGCATTTCCTGTCGCGGGCGCTAGGCCTACCCACACAAGTGAGGTATCATTTTTATCAGGAGACTTGGGGGAACTCTGGGTGGAATGAAATTTGTGCCTCCTCTCAGATTCCAGAACTTTCTGCCACAGATATGTGAGGAACATGTTTTTTTTTAGCCAAATTTTGAGGTTTGCAAAGGATTCTGGGTAACAGAACCTGGTCAGAGCCCCACAAGTCACCCCATGTAGGATTCCCCTAGGTCTCTAGTTTTAAAAAATGCACAGGTTTGGTAGGTTTCCCTAGGTGCCGGCTGAGCTAGAGGCCAAAATCTACAGGTAGGCACTTTGCAAAATACAGCTCTGTTTTCTGTCCAAAAATGGGATGTGTCCACGTTGTGCTTTGGGGCATTTCCTGTCGCGGGCGCTAGGCCTACCGACACAAGTGAGGTATCATTTTTATCGGGAGACTTGGGGGAACGCTCGGTGGAAGGAAATTAGTGCCTCCTCTCAGATTCCAGAACTTTCTGCCACAGAAATGTGAGGAACATGTGTTTTTTTAGCCAAATTTTGATGTTTGCAAAGGATTCTGGGTAACAGAACCTGTTCAGAGCCCCACAAGTCACCCCATGTAGGATTCCCCTAGGTCTCTAGTTTTAAAAAATGCACAGGCCAAAATCTACAGGTAGGCACCTAGCAAAAAACACCTCTGTTTTCTTTAAAAAAAAATGGGATGTGTCCACGTTGCGTTTTGGGGCATTTCCTGTCGCGGGCGCTAGGCCTACCGACACAAGTGAGGTATCATTTTTATCGGGAGACTTGGGGGAACGCTGGGTGGAAGGAAAATTCTTGCCTCCTCTCAGATTCCAGAACTTTCTGCCACAGAAATGTGAGGAACATGTGTTTTTTTAGCCAAATTTTGATGTTTGCAAAGGATTCTGGGTAACGGAACCTGGTCAGAGCCCCACAAGTCACCCCATCTTGGATTCCCCTAGGTCTCAGGTTTTCAAGAATGCACAGGTTTGGTAGGTTTCCCTAGGTGCCGGCTGAGCTAGAGGCCAAAATCTACAGGTAGGCACTTTGCAAAAAACACCTCTGTTTTCTTTCAAAAAATGGGATGTGTCCACGCTGCGTTTTGGGGCATTTCCTGTCGCGGGCTCTAGGCCTATCCACACAAGTGAGGTATCATTTTTATCGGGAGACTTGGGGGAACGCTGGGTGGAAGGAAATTTGTGGCTCCTCTCTAATTCCAGAACTTTCTGTCACCGAAATGTGAGGAAAATGTGTTTGTTTAGCCAAATTTTGAGGTTTGCAAAGGATTCTGGGTAACAGAACCTGGTCAGAGCCCCACAAGTCACCCCATCTTGTATTCCCCTAGGTCTCTAGTTTTTAAAAATGCACAGGTTTGGTAGGTTTCCCTAGGTGCCGGCTGAGCTAGAGGCCAAAATCTACAGGTAGGCATTTTGCAAAAAACACCCCTGTTTTCATTCAAAAAATGGGATGTGTCCACGTTGCGTTTTGGGGCATTTCCTGTCGCGGGCGCTAGGCCTACCCACACAAGTGAGGTATCATTTTTATCAGGAGACTTGGGGGAACTCTGGGTGGAATGAAATTTGTGCCTCCTCTCAGATTCCAGAACTTTCTGCCACAGATATGTGAGGAACATGTTTTTATTTAGCCAAATTTTGAGGTTTGCAAAGGATTCTGGGTAACAGAACCTGGTCAGAGCCCCACAAGTCACCCCATCTTGTATTCCCCTAGGTCTCTAGTTTTCAAAAATGCACAGGTTTGGTAGGTTTCCCTAGGTGCCGGCTGAGCTAGAGGCCAAAATCTACAGGTAGGCACTTTGCAAAATACAGCTCTGTTTTCTGTCCAAAATTGGATGTGTCCACGTTGGGCTTTGGGGCATTTCCTGTCGCGGGCGCTAGGCCTACCGACACAAGTGAGGTATCATTTTTATCGGGAGACTTGGGGGAACGCTCGGTGGAAGGAAATTAGTGCCTCCTCTCAGATTCCAGAACTTTCTGCCACAGAAATGTGAGGAACATGTGTTTTTTTAGCCAAATTTTGATGTTTGCAAAGGATTCTGGGTAACAGAGCCTGGTCCGAGCCCCACAAGTCACCCCATGTAGGATTCCCCTAGGTCTCTAGTTTTCACAAATGCACAGGTTTGGTAGGTTTCCCTAGGTGCCGGCTGAGCTAGAGGCCAAAAGCTACAGGTAGGCACTTTGCAAAATACAGCTCTGTTTTCTGTCCAAAAATTGGATGTGTCCACGTTGTGCTTTGGGGCATTTCCTGTCGCGGGCGCTAGGCCTACCGACACAAGTGAGGTATCATTTTTATCGGGAGACTTGGGGGAACGCTGGGTGGAAGGAAATTTGTGCCTCCTCTCAGATTCCAGAACTTTCTGCCACAGAAATGTGAGGAACATGTGTTTTTTTAGCCAAATTTTGATGTTTGCAAAGGATTCTGGGTAACAGAACCTGGTCAGAGCCCCACAAGTCACCCCATGTAGGATTCCCCTAGCTCTCTAGTTTTAAAAAATGCACAGGTTTGGTAGGTTTCCCTAGGTGCCGGCTGAGCTAGAGGCCAAAATCTACAGGTAGGCACTTTGCAAAAAACACCTCTGTTTTCTTTTTAAAAAAATGGGATGTGTCCACGTTGCGTTTTGGGGCATTTCCTGTCGCGGGCGCTAGGCCTACCGACACAAGTGAGGTATCATTTTTATCGGGAGACTTGGGGGAACGCTGGGTGGAAGGAAAATTCTTGCCTCCTCTCAGATTCCAGAACTTTCTGCCACAGAAATGTGAGGAACATGTGTTTTTTTAGCCAAATTTTGAGGTTTGCAAAGGATTCTGGGTAACGGAACCTGGTCAGAGCCCCACAAGTCACCCCATCTTGGATTCCCCTAGGTCTCAGGTTTTCAAGAATGCACAGGTTTGGTAGGTTTCCCTAGGTGCCGGCTGAGCTAGAGGCCAAAATCTACAGGTAGGCACTTTGCAAAAAACACCTCTGTTTTCTTTCAAAAAATGGGATGTGTCCACGTTGCGTTTTGGGGCATTTCCTGTCGCGGGCGCTAGGCCTATCCACACAAGTGAGGTATCATTTTTATCGGGAGACTTGGGGGAACGCTGGGTGGAAGGAAATTTGTGGCTCCTCTCTGATTCCAGAACTTTCTGTCACCGAAATGTGAGGAAAATTTGTTTGTTTAGCCAAATTTTGAGGTTTGCAAAGGATTCTGGGTAACAGAACCTGGTCAGAGCCCCACAAGTCACCCCATCTTGTATTCCCCTAGGTCTCTAGTTTTTAAAAATGCACAGGTTTGGTAGGTTTCCCTAGGTGCCGGCTGAGCTAGAGGCCAAAATCTACAGGTAGGGACTTTGCAAAAAACACCCCTGTTTTCATGTAAAAAATGGGATGTGTCCACGTTGCGTTTTGGGGCATTTCCTGTCGCGGGCGCTAGGCCTACCCACACAAGGGAGGTATCATTTTTATCAGGAGACATGGGGGAACTCTGGGTGGAATGAAATTTGTGCCTCCTCTCAGATTCCAGAACTTTCTGCCACAGATATGTGAGGAACATGTTTTTTTTTAGCCAAATTTTGAGGTTTGCAAAGGATTCTGGGTAACAGAACCTGGTCAGAGCCCCACAAGTCACCCCATCTTGTATTCCCCTAGGTCTCTAGTTTTAAAAAATGCACAGGTTTGGTAGGTTTCCCTAGGTGCCGGCTGAGCTAGAGGCCAAAATCTACAGGTAGGCACTTTGCAAAATACAGCTCTGTTTTCTGTCCAAAAATGGGATGTGTCCACGTTGGGCTTTGGGGCATTTCCTGTCGCGGGCGCTAGGCCTACCGACACAAGTGAGGTATCATTTTTATCGGGAGACTTGGGGGAACGCTCGGTGGAAGGAAATTAGTGCCTCCTCTCAGATTCCAGAACTTTCTGCCACAGAAATGTGAGGAACATGTGTTTTTTTAGCCAAATTTTGATGTTTGCAAAGGATTCTGGGTAACAGAACCTGGTCCGAGCCCCACAAGTCACCCCATGTAGGATTCCCCTAGGTATCTAGTTTTCACAAATGCACAGGTTTGGTAGGTTTCCCCAGGTGCCGGCTGAGCTAGAGGCCAAAAGCTACAGGTAGGCACTTTGCAAAATACAGCTCTGTTTTCTGTCCAAAAATTGGATGTGTCCACGTTGTGCTTTGGGGCATTTCCTGTCGCGGGCGCTAGGCCTACCGACACAAGTGAGGTATCATTTTTATCGGGAGACTTGGGGGAACGCTGGGTGGAAGGAAATTTGTGCCTCCTCTCAGATTCCAGAACTTTCTGCCACAGAAATGTGAGGAACATGTGTTTTTTTAGCCAAATTTTGATGTTTGCAAAGGATTCTGGGTAACAGAACCTGGTCAGAGCCCCACAAGTCACCCCATGTAGGATTCCCCTAGGTCTCTAGTTTTAAAAAATGCACAGGTTTGGTAGGTTTCCCTAGGTGCCGGCTGAGCTAGAGGCCAAAATCTACAGGTAGGCACTTTGCAAAAAACACCTCTGTTTTCTTTAAAAAAACAATGGGATGTGTCCACGTTGCGTTTTGGGGCATTTCCTGTCGCGGGCGCTAGGCCTACCGACACAAGTGAGGTATCATTTTTATCGGGAGACTTAAGGGAACGCTGGGTGGAAGGAAAATTCTTGCCTCCTCTCAGATTCCAGAACTTTCTGCCACAGAAATGTGAGGAACATGTGTTTTTTTAGCCAAATTTTGATGTTTGCAAAGGATTCTGGGTAACGGAACCTGGTCAGAGCCCCACAAGTCACCCCATCTTGGATTCCCCTAGGTCTCAGGTTTTCAAGAATGCACAGGTTTGGTAGGTTTCCCTAGGTGCCGGCTGAGCTAGAGGCCAAGATCTACAGGTAGGCACTTTGCAAAAAACACCTCTGTTTTCTTTCAAAAAATGGGATGTGTCCACGTTGCGTTTTGGGGCATTTCCTGTCGCGGGCGCTAGGCCTATCCACACAAGTGAGGTATCATTTTTATCGGGAGACTTGGGGGAACGCTGGGTGGAAGGAAATTTGTGGCTCCTCTCTGATTCCAGAACTTTCTGTCACCGAAATGTGAGGAAAATGTGTTTGTTTAGCCAAATTTTGAGGTTTGCAAAGGATTCTGGGTAACAGAACCTGGTCAGAGCCCCACAAGTCACCCCATCTTGTATTCCACTAGGTCTCTAGTTTTTAAAAATGCACAGGTTTGGTAGGTTTCCCTAGGTGCCGGCTGAGCTAGAGGCCAAAATCTACAGGTAGGCACTTTGCAAAAAACACCCCTGTTTTCATTCAAAAAATGGGATGTGTCCACGTTGCGTTTTGGGGCATTTCCTGTCGCGGGCGCTAGGCCTACCCACACAAGTGAGGTATCATTTTTATCAGGAGACTTGGGGGAACTCTGGGTGGAATGAAATTTGTGCCTCCTCTCAGATTCCAGAACTTTCTGCCACAGAAATGTGAGGAACATGTGTTTTTTAGCCAAATTTTGAGGTTTGCAAAGGATTCTGGGTAACAGAACCTGGTCAGAGCCCCACAAGTCACCCCATCTTGTATTCCCCTAGGTCTCTAGTTTTCAAAAATGCACAGGTTTGGTAGGTTTCCCTAGGTGCCGGCTGAGCTAGAGGCCAAAATCTACAGGTAGGCACTTTGCAAAATACAGCTCTGTTTTCTGTCCAAAAATGGGATGTGTCCACGTTGGGCTTTGGGGCATTTCCTGTCGCGGGCGCTAGGCCTACCGACACAAGTGAGGTATCATTTTTATCGGGAGACTTGGGGGAACGCTCGGTGGAAGGAAATTAGTGCCTCCTCTCAGATTCCAGAACTTTCTGCCACAGAAATGTGAGGAACATGTGTTTTTTTAGCCAAATTTTGATGTTTGCAAAGGATTCTGGGTAACAGAACCTGGTCCGAGCCCCACAAGTCACCCCATGTAGGATTCCCCTAGGTCTCTAGTTTTCACAAATGCACAGGTTTGGTAGGTTTCCCTAGGTGCCGGCTGAGCTAGAGGCCAAAAGCTACAGGTAGGCACTTTGCAAAATACAGCTCTGTTTTCTGTCCAAAAATTGGATGTGTCCACGTTGTGCTTTGGGGCATTTCCTTTCGCGGGCGCTAGGCCTACCGACACAAGTGAGGTATCATTTTTATCGGGAGACTTGGGGGAACGCTGGGTGGAAGGAAATTTGTGCCTCCTCTCAGATTCCAGAACTTTCTGCCACAGAAATGTGAGGAACATGTGTTTTTTTAGCCAAATTTTGATGTTTGCAAAGGATTCTGGGTAACAGAACCTGGTCAGAGCCCCACAAGTCACCCCATGTTGGATTTCCCTGGGTCTCTAGTTTTCAAAAATGCACAGGTTTGGTAGGTTTCCCTAGGTGCCGGCTGAGCTAGAGGCCAAAATCTACAGGTAGGCACTTTGCAAAATACAGCTCTGTTTTCTGTCCAAAAATGGGATGTGTCCACTTTGTGCTTTGGGGCATTTCCTGTCGCAGGCGCTAGGCCTACCCACACAAGTGAGGTATCATTTTTATCGGGAGACTTGGGGGAACGCTGGGTGGAAGGAAATGTGTGCCTCCTCTCAGATTCCAGAACTTTCTGCCACAGAAATGTGAGGAACATGTGTTTTTTTAGCCAACTTTTGAGGTTTGCAAAGGATTCTGGGTAACAGAACCTGGTCAGAGCCCCACAAGTCACCCCATCTTGGATTCCCATAGGTCTCTAGTTTTCAAAAATGCACAGGTTTGGTAGGTTTCCCTAGGTGCCGGCTGAGCTAGAAGCCAAAATCTACAGGTAGGCACTTTGCAAAAAACACCTCTGTTTTCTTTCAAAAAATGGGATGTGTCCACGTTGCGTTTTAGGGCATTTCCTGTCGCGGGCGCTAGGCCTATCCACACAAGTGAGGTATCATTTTTATCGGGAGACTTGGGGGAACGCTGGGTGGAAGGAAATTTGTGCCTCCTCTCAGATTCCAGAACTTTCTGCTACAGAAATGTGAGGAACATGTGTTTTTTTAGCCAAATTTTGAGGTTTGCAAAGGATTCTGGGTAACAGAACCTGGTCAGAGCCCCACAAGTCACCCCATCTTGGATTCCCCTAGGTCTCTAGTTTTAAAAAATGCACAGGTTTGGTAGGTTTCCCTAGGTGCCGGCTGAGCTAGAGGCCAAAATCTACAGGTAGGCACCTTGCAAAAAACACCTCTGTTTTCTTTAAAAAAAAATGGGATGTGTCCACGTTGCGTTTTGGGGCATTTCCTGTCGCGGGCGCTAGGCCTACCGACACAAGTGAGGTATCATATTTATCGGGAGACTTGGGGGAACGCTGGGTGGAAGGAAAATTTTTGCCTCCTCTCAGATTCCAGAACTTTCTGCCACAGAAATGTGAGGAACATGTGTTTTTTTAGCCAAATTTTTATGTTTGCAAAGGATTCTGGGTAATGGAACCTGGTCAGAGCCCCACAAGTCACCCCATCTTGGATTCCCCTAGGTCTCAGGTTTTCAAGAAGGCACAGGTTTGGTAGGTTTCCCTAGGTGCCGGCTGAGCTAGAGGCCAAAATCTACAGGTAGGCACTTTGCAAAAAACACCTCTGTTTTCTTTAAAAAAATGGGATGTGTCCACGTTGCGTTTTGGGGCATTTCCTGTCGCGGGCGCTGGGCCTATCCACACAAGTGAGGTATCATTTCTATCGGGAGACTTGGGGGAACGCTGGGTGGAAGGAAATTTGTGGCTCCTCTCTGATTCCAGAACTTTCTGTCACCGAAATGTGAGGAAAATGTGTTTGTTTAGCCAAATTTTGAGGTTTGCAAAGGATTCTGGGTAACAGAACCTGGTCAGAGCCCCACAAGTCACCCCATCTTGTATTCCCCTAGGTCTCTAGTTTTTAAAAATGCACAGGTTTGGTAGGTTTCCCTAGGTGCCGGCTGAGCTAGAGGCCAAAATCTACAGGTAGGCACTTTGCAAAAAACACCCCTGTTTTCTTTCAAAAAATGGGATGTGTCCACGTTGCGTTTTGGGGCATTTCCTGTCGCGGGCGCTAGGCCTACCCACACAAGTGAGGTATCATTTTTATCAGGAGACTTGGGGGAACTCTGGGTGGAAGGAAATTTGTGCCTCCTCTCAGATTCCAGAACTTTCTGCCACAGAAATGTGAGGAACATGTTTTTTTTTAGCCAAATTTTGAGGTTTGCAAAGGATTCTGGGTAACAGAACCTGGTCAGAGCCCCACAAGTCACCCCATCTTATATTCCCTTAGGTCTCTAGTTTTCAAAAATGCACAGGTTTGGTAGGTTTCCCTAGGTGCCGGCTGAGCTAGAGGCCAAAATCTACAGGTAGGCACTTTGCAAAATACAGCTCTGTTTTCTGTCCAAAAATTGGATGTGTCCACGTTGTGCTTTGGGGCATTTCCTGTCGCGGGCGCTAGGCCTACCGACACAAGTGAGGTACCATTTTTATCGGGAGACTTGGGGGAACGCTGGGTGGAAGGAAATTTGTGCCTCCTCTCAGATTCCAGAACTTTCTGCTACAGAAATGTGAGGAACATGTGTTTTTTTAGCCAAATTTTGAGGTTTGCAAAGGATTCTGGGTAACAGAACCTGGTCAGAGCCCCACAAGTCACCCCATCTTGGATTCCCCTAGGTCTCTAGTTTTAAAAAATGCACAGGTTTGGTAGGTTTCCCTAGGTGCCGGCTGAGCTAGAGGCCAAAATCTACAGGTAGGCACCTTGCAAAAAACACCTCTGTTTTCTTTAAAAAAAAATGGGATGTGTCCACGTTGCGTTTTGGGGCATTTCCTGTCGCGGGCGCTAGGCCTACCGACACAAGTGAGGTATCATATTTATCGGGAGACTTGGGGGAACGCTGGGTGGAAGGAAAATGTTTGCCTCCTCTCAGATTCCAGAACTTTCTGCCACAGAAATGTGAGGAACATGTGTTTTTTTAGCCAAATTTTTATGTTTGCAAAGGATTCTGGGTAACGGAACCTGGTCAGATCCCCACAAGTCACCCCATCTTGGATTCCCCTAGGTCTCAGGTTTTCAAGAAGGCACAGGTTTGGTAGGTTTCCCTAGGTGCCGGCTGAGCTAGAGGCCAAAATCTACAGGTAGGCACTTTGCAAAAAACACCTCTGTTTTCTTTAAAAAAATGGGATGTGTCCACGTTGCGTTTTGGGGCATTTCCTGTCGCGGGCGCTGGGCCTATCCACACAAGTGAGGTATCATTTCTATCGGGAGACTTGGGGGAACGCTGGGTGGAAAGAAATTTGTGGCTCCTCTCTGATTCCAGAACTTTCTGTCACCGAAATGTGAGGAAAATGTGTTTGTTTAGCCAAATTTTGAGGTTTGCAAAGGATTCTGGGTAACAGAACCTGGTCAGAGCCCCACAAGTCACCCCATCTTGTATTCCCCTAGGTCTCTAGTTTTTAAAAATGCACAGGTTTGGTAGGTTTCCCTAGGTGCCGGCTGAGCTAGAGGCCAAAATCTACAGGTAGGCACTTTGCAAAAAACACCCCTGTTTTCTTTCAAAAAATGGGATGTTTCCACGTTGCGTTTTGGGGCATTTCCTGTCGCGGGCGCTAGGCCTACCCACACAACTGAGGTATCATTTTTATCAGGAGACTTGGGGGAACTCTGGGTGGAAGGAAATTTGTGCCTCCTCTCAGATTCCAGAACTTTCTGCCACAGAAATGTGAGGAACATGTTTTTTTTTAGCCAAATTTTCAGGTTTGCAAAGGATTCTGGGTAACAGAACCTGGTCAGAGCCCCACAAGTCACCCCATCTTGTATTCCCCTAGGTCTCTAGTTTTCAAAAATGCACAGGTTTGGTAGGTTTCCCTAGGTGCCGGCTGAGCTAGAGGCCAAAAGCTACAGTTAGGCACTTTGCAAAATACAGCTCTGTTTTCTGTCCAAAAATGGGATGTGTCCACTTTGTGCTTTGGGGTATTTCCTGTCGCAGGCGCTAGGCCTACCCACACAAGTGAGGTATCATTTGTATCGGGAGACTTGGGGGAACGCTGGGTGGAAGGAAATTTGTGCCTCCTCTCAGATTCCAGAACTTTCTGCCACAGAAATGTGAGGAACATGTGTTTTTTTAGCCAACTTTTGAGGTTTGCAAAGGATTCTGGGTAACAGAATCTGGTCAGAGCCCCACAAGTCACCCCATCTTGGATTCCCCTAGGTCTCTAGTTTTCAAAAATGCACAGGTTTGGTAGGTTTCCCTAGGTGCCGGCTGAGCTAGAGGCCAAAATCTACAGGTAGGCACTTTGCAAAATACAGCTCTGTTTTCTGTCCAAAAATTGGATGTGTCCACGTTGTGCTTTGGGGCATTTCCTGTCGCGGGCGCTAGGCCTACCGACACAAGTGAGGTACCATTTTTATCGGGAGACTTGGGGGAACGCTGGGTGGAAGGACATTTGTGCCTCCTCTCAGATTCCAGAACTTTCTGCTACAGAAATGTGAGGAACATGTGTTTTTTTAGCCAAATTTTGAGGTTTGCAAAGGATTCTGGGTAACAGAACCTGGTCAGAGCCCCACAAGTCACCCCATCTTGGATTCCCCTAGGTCTCTAGTTTTAAAAAATGCACAGGTTTGGTAGGTTTCCCTAGGTGCCGGCTGAGCTAGAGGCCAAAATCTACAGGTAGGCACCTTGCAAAAAACACCTCTGTTTTCTTTAAAAAAAAATGGGATGTGTCCACGTTGCGTTTTGGGGCATTTCCTGTCGCGGGCGCTAGGCCTACCGACACAAGTGAGGTATCATATTTATCGGGAGACTTGGGGGAACGCTGGGTGGAAGGAAAATTTTTGCCTCCTCTCAGATTCCAGAACTTTCTGCCACAGAAATGTGAGGAACATGTGTTTTTTTAGCCAAATTTTTATGTTTGCAAAGGATTCTGGGTAACGGAACCTGGTCAGAGCCCCACAAGTCACCCCATCTTGGATTCCCCTAGGTCTCAGGTTTTCAAGAAGGCACAGGTTTGGTAGGTTTCCCTAGGTGCCGGCTGAGCTAGAGTCCAAAATCTACAGGTAGGCACTTTGCAAAAAACACCTCTGTTTTCTTTAAAAAAATGGGATGTGTCCACGTTGCGTTTTGGGGCATTTCCTGTCGCGGGCGCTGGGCCTATCCACACAAGTGAGGTATCATTTCTATCGGGAGACTTGGGGGAACGCTGGGTGGAAGGAAATTTGTGGCTCCTCTCTGATTCCAGAACTTTCTGTCACCGAAATGTGAGGAAAATGTGTTTGTTTAGCCAAATTTTGAGGTTTGCAAAGGATTCTGGGTAACAGAACCTGGTCAGAGCCCCACAAGTCACCCCATCTTGGATTCCCCTAGGTCTCTAGTTTTAAAAAATGCACAGGTTTGGTAGGTTTCCCTAGGTGCCGGCTGAGCTAGAGGCCAAAATCTACAGGTAGGCACCTTGCAAAAAACACCTCTGTTTTCTTTAAAAAAAAATGGGATGTGTCCACGTTGCGTTTTGGGGCATTTCCTGTCGCGGGCGCTAGGCCTACCGACACAAGTGAGGTATCATATTTATCGGGAGACTTGGGGGAACGCTGGGTGGAAGGAAAATTTTTGCCTCCTCTCAGATTCCAGAACTTTCTGCCACAGAAATGAGAGGAACATGTGTTTTTTTAGCCAAATTTTTATGTTTGCAAAGGATTCTGGGTAACGGAACCTGGTCAGAGCCCCACAAGTCACCCCATCTTGGATTCCCCTAGGTCTCAGGTTTTCAAGAAGGCACAGGTTTGGTAGGTTTCCCTAGGTGCCGGCTGAGCTAGAGTCCAAAATCTACAGGTAGGCACTTTGCAAAAAACACCTCTGTTTTCTTTAAAAAAATGGGATGTGTCCACGTTGCGTTTTGGGGCATTTCCTGTCGCGGGCGCTGGGCCTATCCACACAAGTGAGGTATCATTTCTATCGGGAGACTTGGGGGAACGCTGGGTGGAAGGAAATTTGTGGCACCTCTCTGATTCCAGAACTTTCTGTCACCGAAATGTGAGGAAAATGTGTTTGTTTAGCCAAATTTTGAGGTTTGCAAAGGATTCTGGGTAACAGAACCTGGTCAGAGCCCCACAAGTCACCCCATCTTGTATTCCCCTAGGTCTCTAGTTTTTAAAAATGCACAGGTTTGGTAGGTTTCCCTAGGTGCCGGCTGAGCTAGAGGCCAAAATCTACAGGTAGGCACTTTGCAAAAAACACCCCTGTTTTCTTTCAAAAAATGGGATGTGTCCACGTTGCGTTTTGGGGCATTTCCTGTCGCGGGCGCTAGGCCTACCCACACAAGTGAGGTATCATTTTTATCAGGAGACTTGGGGGAACTCTGGGTGGAAGGAAATTTGTGCCTCCTCTCAGATTCCAGAACTTTCTGCCACAGAAATGTGAGGAACATGTTTTTTTTTAGCCAAATTTTGAGGTTTGGAAAGGATTCTGGGTAACAGAACCTGGTCAGAGCCCCACAAGTCACCCCATCTTATATTCCCATAGGTCTCTAGTTTTCAAAAATGCACAGGTTTGGTAGGTTTCCCTAGGTGCCGGCTGAGCTAGAGGCCAAAATCTACAGGTAGGCACTTTGCAAAATACAGCTCTGTTTTCTGTCCAAAAATTGGATGTGTCCACGTTGTGCTTTGGGGCATTTCCTGTCGCGGGCGCTAGGCCTACCGACACAAGTGAGGTACCATTTTTATCGGGAGACTTGGGGGAACGCTCAGTGGAAGGAAATTAGTGCCTCCTCTCAGATTCCAGAACTTTCTGCCACAGAAATGTGAGGAACATGTGTTTTTTTAGCCAAATTTTGATGTTTGCAAAGGATTCTGGGTAACAGAACCTGGTCAGAGCCCCACAAGTCACCCCATGTAGGATTCCCCTAGGTCTCTAGTTTTCAAAAATGCACAGGTTTGGTAGGTTTCCCTAGGTGCCGGCTGAGCTAGAGGCCAAAAGCTACAGGTAGGCACTTTGCAAAATACAGCTCTGTTTTCTGTCCAAAAATGGGATGTGTCCACTTTGTGCTTTGGGGCATTTCCTGTCGCAGGCGCTAGGCCTACCCACACAAGTGAGGTATCATTTGTATCGGGAGACTTGGGGGAACGCTGGGTGGAAGGAAATTTGTGCCTCCTCTCAGATTCCAGAACTTTCTGCCACAGAAATGTGAGGAACATGTGTTTTTTTAGCCAACTTTTGAGGTTTGCAAAGGATTCTGGGTAACAGAATCTGGTCAGAGCCCCACAAGTCACCCCATCTTGGATTCCCCTAGGTCTCTAGTTTTAAAAAATGCACAGGTTTGGTAGGTTTCCCTAGGTGCCGGCTGAGCTAGAGGCCAAAATCCACAGGTAGGCACTTTGCAAAAAACACCTCTGTTTTCTTTCAAAAAATGTGATGTGTGCACGTTGCATTTTGGGGCATTCCCTGTCGCGGGCGCTAGGCCTACCCACACAAGTGAGGTATCATTTTTATCGGGACACTTGGGGGAATGCTGGGTGGAAGGAAATTTGTGCCTCCTCTCAGATTCCAGAACTTTCTGCCACAGAAATGTGAGTAACATGTGTTTTTTTAGCCAAATTTTGAGGTTTGCAAAGGATTCTGGGTAACAGAACCTGGTCAGAGCCCCACAAGTCACCCCAT
The DNA here is from genome assembly GCF_031143425.1 of Pleurodeles waltl. Taxonomy (NCBI): domain Eukaryota; kingdom Metazoa; phylum Chordata; class Amphibia; order Caudata; family Salamandridae; genus Pleurodeles; species Pleurodeles waltl. Next base: position 556,869 of record NW_027149860.1, read on the forward strand.
CTTGTATTCCCCTAGGTCTCAGGTTTTCAAGAATGCACAGGTTTGGTAGGTTTCCCTAGGTGCCGGCTGAGCTAGAGGCCAAAATCTACAGGTAGGCACTTTGCAAAAAACACCTCTGTTTTCTTTAAAAAAATGGGATGTGTCCACGTTGCGTTTTGGGGGATCTCCTGTCGCGGGCGCTAGGCCTATCCACACAAGTGAGGTATCATTTTTATCGGGAGACGTGGGGGAACGCTGGGTGGAAGGAAATTTGTGCCTCCTCTCAGATTCCAGAACTTTCTGCCACAGAAATGTGAGGAACATGTGTTTTTTTAGCCAAATTTTGAGGTTTGCAAAGGATTCTGGGTAACAGAACCTGGTCAGAGCCCCACAAGTCACCCCATCTTGTATTCCCCTAGGTCTCAGGTTTTCAAGAATGCACAGGTTTGGTAGGTTTCCCTAGGTGCCGGCTGAGCTAGAGGCCAAAATCTACAGGTAGGCACTTTGCAAAAAACACCTCTGTTTTCTTTCAAAAAATGGGATGTGTCCACGTTGCGTTTTGGGGGATTTCCTGTTGTGGGCGCTAGGCCTATCCACACAAGTGAGGTATCATTTTTATCGGGAGACTTGGGGGAACGCTGGGTGGAAGGAAATTTGTAGCTCCTCTCTGATTCCAGAACTTTCTGTCACCGAAATGTGAGGAAAATTTGTTTGTTTAGCCAAATTTTGAGGTTTGCAAAGGATTCTGGGTAACAGAACCTGGTCAGAGCACCACAAGTCACCCCATCTTGGATTACCCTAGGTCTCAGGTTTTCAAGAATGCACAGGTTTGGTAGGTTTCCCTAGGTGCCGGCTGAGCTAGAGGGCAAAATCTACAGGTAGGCACTTTGCAAAAAACACCTGTTTTCTTTCAAAAAATGGGATGTGTCCACGTTGCGTTTTGGGGCATTTCCTGTCGCGGGCGCTAGGCCTATCCACACAAGTGAGGTATCATTTTTATCGGGAGACTTGGGGGAACGCTGGTTGGAAGGAAATTTGTGGCTCCTCTCTGATTCCAGAACTTTCTGTCACCGAAATGTGAGGGAAATGTGTTTGTTTAACCAAATTTTGAGGTTTGCAAAGGATTCTGGGTAAGAGAACCTGGTCAGAGCCCCACAAGTCACCCCATCTTGTATTCCCCATGGTCTCTAGTTTTTAAAAATGCACAGGTTTGGTAGGTTTCCCTAGGTGCCGGCTGAGCTAGAGGCCAAAATCTACAGGTAGGCACTTTGCAAAAAACACCCCTGTTTTCATTCAAAAAATGGGATGTGTCCACGTTGCGTTTTGGGGCATTTCCTGTCGCGGGCGCTAGGCCTACCCACACAAGTGAGGTATCATTTTTATCAGGAGACTTGGGGGAACTCTGGGTGGAATGAGATTTGTGCCTCCTTTCAGATTCCAGAACTTTCTGCCACAGATATGTGAGGAACATGTTTTTTTTTTGCCAAATTTTGAGGTTTGAAAGGATTCTGGGTAACAGAACCTGGTCAGAGCCCCACAAGTCACCCCATCTTGTATTCCCCTAGGTCTCTAGTTTTAAAAAATGCACAGGTTTGGTAGGATTCCCTAGGTGCCGGCTGAGCTAGAGGCCAAAATCTACAGGTAGGCACTTTGCAAAATACAGCTCTGTTTTCTTTAAAAAAATGGGATGTGTCCACGTTGTGTTTTGGGTCATTTCCTGTCGCTGGCGCTAGGCCTACCCACACAAGTGAGGTATCATTTTTATCGGGAGACTTGGGGGAACGCTCGGTGGAAGGAAATTAGTGCCTCCTCTCAGATTCCAGAACTTTCTGCCACAGAAATGTGAGGAACATGTGTTTTTTTGCCAAATTTTGAGGTTTGCAAAGGATTCTGGGTAACAGAACCTGGTCAGAGCCCCACAAGTCAGCCCATCTTGGATTCCCCTAGGTCTCTAGTTTTAAAAAATGCACAGGTTTGGTAGGTTTCCCTAGGTGCCGGCTGAGCTAGAGGCCAAAATCTACAGGTAGGCACTTTGCAAAAAACACCTCTGTTTTCTTTAAAAAAAATGGGATGTGTCCACGTTGCGTTTTGGGGCATTTCCTGTCGCGGGCGCTAGGCCTACCGACACAAGTGAGGTATCATTTTTATCGGGAGACTTGGGGGAACGCTGGGTGGAGGGAAATTTTTGCCTCCTCTCAGATTCCAGAACTTTCTGCCACAGAAATGTGAGGAACATGTGTTTTTTTAACCAAATTTTGATGTTTGCAAAGGATTCTGGGTAACGGAACCGGGTCAGAGCCCCACAAGTCACCCCATCTTGGATTCCCCTAGGTCTCAGGTTTTCAAGAATGCACAGGTTTGGTAGGTTTCCCTAGGTGCCGGCTGAGCTAGAGGCCAAAATCTACAGGTAGGCACTTTGCAAAAAACACCTCTGTTTTCTTTCAAAAAATGGGATGTGTCCACGTTGCGTTTTGGGGCATTTCCTGTCGCGGGCGCTAGGCCTATCCACACAAGTGAGGTATCATTTTTATCGGGAGACTTGGGGGAACGCTGGGTGGAAGGAAATTTGTGGCTCCTCTCTGATTCCAGAACTTTCTGTCACCGAAATATGAGGGAAATGTGTTTGTTTAGCCAAATTTTGAGGTTTGCAAAGGATTCAGGGTAACAGAACCTGGTCAGAGCCCCACAAGTCACCCCATCTTGTATTCCCCTAGGTCTCTAGTTTTTAAAAATGCACAGGTTTGGTAGGTTTCCCTAGGTGCCGGCTGAGCTAGAGGCCAAAATCTACAGGTAGGCACTTTGCAAAAAACACCCCTGTTTTCTTTCAAAAAATGGGATGTGTCCACGTTGCGTTTTGGGGCATTTCCTGTCGCGGGCGCTAGGCCTACCCACACAAGTGAGGTATCATTTTTATCAGGAGACTTGGGGGAACTCTGGGTGGAAGGAAATTTGTGCCTCCTCTCAGATTCCAGAACTTTCTGCCACAGAAATGTGAGGAACATGTTTTTTTTTAGCCAAATTTTGAGGTTTGCAAAGGATTCTGGGTAACAGAACCTGGTCAGAGCCCCACAAGTCACCCCATCTTATATTCCCTTAGGTCTCTAGTTTTCAAAAATGCACAGGTTTGGTAGGTTTCCCTAGGTGCCGGCTGAGCTAGAGGCCAAAATCTACAGGTAGGCACTTTGCAAAATACAGCTCTGTTTTCTGTCCAAAAATTGGATATGTCCACGTTGTGCTTTGGGGCATTTCCTGTCGCGGGCGCTAGGCCTACCGACACAAGTGAGGTACCATTTTTATCGGGAGACTTGGGGGAACGCTCAGTGGAAGGAAATTAGTGCCTCCTCTCAGATTCCAGAACTTTCTGCCACAGAAATGTGAGGAACATGTGTTTTTTTAGCCAAATTTTTATGTTTGCAAAGGATTCTGGGTAACAGAACCTGGTCAGAGCCCCACAAGTCACCCCATGTAGGATTCCCCTAGGTCTCTAGTTTTCAAAAATGCACAGGTTTGGTAGGTTTCCCTAGGTGCCGGCTGAGCTAGAGGCCAAAAGCTACAGGTAGGCACTTTGCAAAATACAGCTCTGTTTTCTGTCCAAAAATGGGATGTGTCCACTTTGTGCTTTGGGGCATTTCTTGTCGCAGGCGCTAGGCCTACCCACACAAGTGAGGTATCATTTGTATCGGGAGACTTGGGGGAACGCTGGGTGGAAGGAAATTTGTGCCTCCTCTCAGATTCCAGAACTTTCTGCCACAGAAATGTGAGGAACATGTGTTTTTTTAGCCAACTTTTGAGGTTTGCAAAGGATTCTGGGTAACAGAATCTGGTCAGAGCCCCACAAGTCACCCCATCTTGGATTCCCCTAGGTCTCTAGTTTTAAAAAATGCACAGGTTTGGTAGGTTTCCCTAGGTGCCGGCTGAGCTAGAGGCCAAAATCCACAGGTAGGCACTTTGCAAAAAACACCTCTGTTTTCTTTCAAAAAATGTGATGTGTGCACGTTGCATTTTGGGGCATTCCCTGTCGCGGGCGCTAGGCCTACCCACACAAGTGAGGTATCATTTTTATCGGGACACTTGGGGGAATGCTGGGTGGAAGGAAATTTGTGCCTCCTCTCAGATTCCAGAACTTTCTGCTACAGAAATGTGAGGAACATGTGTTTTTTTAGCCAAATTTTGAGGTTTGCAAAGGATTCTGGGTAACAGAACCTGGTCAGAGCCCCACAAGTCACCCCATCTTGTATTCCCCTAGGTCTCAGGTTTTCAAGAATGCACAGGTTTGGTAGGTTTCCCTAGGTGCCGGCTGAGCTAGAGGCCAAAATCTACAGGTAGGCACTTTGCAAAAAACACCTCTGTTTTCTTTCAAAAAATGGGATGTGTCCACGTTGCGTTTTGGGGGATCTCCTGTCGCGGGCGCTAGGCCTATCCACACAAGTGAGGTATCATTTTTATCGGGAGACGTGGGGGAACCCTGGGTGGAAGGAAATTTGTGCCTCCTCTCAGATTCCAGAACTTTCTGCCACAGAAATGTGAGGAACATGTGTTTTTTTAGCCAAATTTTGAGGTTTGCAAAGGATTCTGGGTAACAGAAGCTGGTCAGAGCCCCACAAGTCACCCTATCTTGTATTCCCCTAGGTCTCAGGTTTTCAAGAATGCACAGGTTTGGTAGGTTTCCCTAGGTGCCGGCTGAGCTAGAGGCCAAAATCTACAGGTAGGCACTTTGCAAAAAACACCTCTGTTTTCTTTCAAAATATGGGATGTGTCCACGTTGCGTTTTGGGGCATTTCCTGTTGCGGGCGCTAGGCCTATCCACACAAGTGAGGTATCATTTTTATCGGGAGACTTGGGGGAACGCTGGGTGGAAGGAAATTTGTGGCTCCTCTCTGATTCCAGAACTTTCTGTCACCGAAATATGAGGGAAATGTGTTTGTTTAGCCAAATTTTGAGGTTTGCAAAGGATTCAGGGTAACAGAACCTGGTCAGAGCCCCACAAGTCACCCCATCTTGTATTCCCCTAGGTCTCTAGTTTTTAAAAATGCACAGGTTTGGTAGGTTTCCCTAGGTGCCGGCTGAGCTAGAGGCCAAAATCTACAGGTAGGCACTTTGCAAAAAACACCCCTGTTTTCTTTCAAAAAATGGGATGTGTCCACGTTGCGTTTTGGGGCATTTCCTGTCGCGGGCGCTAGGCCTACCCACACAAGTGAGGTATCATTTTTATCAGGAGACTTGGGGGAACTCTGGGTGGAAGGAAATTTGTGCCTCCTCTCAGATTCCAGAACTTTCTGCCACAGAAATGTGAGGAACATGTTTTTTTTTAGCCAAATTTTGAGGTTTGCAAAGGATTCTGGGTAACAGAACCTGGTCAGAGCCCCACAAGTCACCCCATCTTATATTCCCTTAGGTCTCTAGTTTTCAAAAATGCACAGGTTTGGTAGGTTTCCCTAGGTGCCGGCTGAGCTAGAGGCCAAAATCTACAGGTAGGCACTTTGCAAAATACAGCTCTGTTTTCTGTCCAAAAATTGGATATGTCCACGTTGTGCTTTGGGGCATTTCCTGTCGCGGGCGCTAGGCCTACCGACACAAGTGAGGTACCATTTTTATCGGGAGACTTGGGGGAACGCTCAGTGGAAGGAAATTAGTGCCTCCTCTCAGATTCCAGAACTTTCTGCCACAGAAATGTGAGGAACATGTGTTTTTTTAGCCAAATTTTGATGTTTGCAAAGGATTCTGGGTAACAGAACCTGGTCAGAGCCCCACAAGTCACCCCATGTAGGATTCCCCTAGGTCTCTAGTTTTCAAAAATGCACAGGTTTGGTAGGTTTCCCTAGGTGCCGGCTGAGCTAGAGGCCAAAAGCTACAGGTAGGCACTTTGCAAAATACAGCTCTGTTTTCTGTCCAAAAATGGGATGTGTCCACTTTGTGCTTTGGGGCATTTCCTGTCGCAGGCACTAGGCCTACCCACACAAGTGAGGTATCATTTGTATCGGGAGACTTGGGGGAACGCTGGGTGGAAGGAAATTTGTGCCTCCTCTCAGATTCCAGAACTTTCTGCCACAGAAATGTGAGGAACATGTGTTTTTTTAGCCAACTTTTGAGGTTTGCAAAGGATTCTGGGTAACAGAATCTGGTCAGAGCCCCACAAGTCACCCCATCTTGGATTCCCCTAGGTCTCTAGTTTTAAAAAATGCACAGGTTTGGTAGGTTTCCCTAGGTGCCGGCTGAGCTAGAGGCCAAAATCCACAGGTAGGCACTTTGCAAAAAACACCTCTGTTTTCTTTCAAAAAATGTGATGTGTGCACGTTGCATTTTGGGGCATTCCCTGTCGCGGGCGCTAGGCCTACCCACACAAGTGAGGTATCATTTTTATCGGGACACTTGGGGGAATGCTGGGTGGAAGGAAATTTGTGCCTCCTCTCAGATTCCAGAATTTTCTGCTACAGAAATGTGAGGAACATGTGTTTTTTTAGCCAAATTTTGAGGTTTGCAAAGGATTCTGGGTAACAGAACCTGGTCAGAGCCCCACAAGTCACCCCATCTTGTATTCCCCTAGGTCTCAGGTTTTCAAGAATGCACAGGTTTGGTAGGTTTCCCTAGGTGCCGGCTGAGCTAGAGGCCAAAATCTACAGGTAGGCACTTTGCAAAAAACACCTCTGTTTTCTTTCAAAAAATGGGATGTGTCCACGTTGCGTTTTGGGGGATCTCCTGTCGCGGGCGCTAGGCCTATCCACACAAGTGAGGTATCATTTTTATCGGGAGACGTGGGGGAACCCTGGGTGGAAGGAAATTTGTGCCTCCTCTCAGATTCCAGAACTTTCTGCCACAGAAATGTGAGGAACATGTGTTTTTTTAGCCAAATTTTGAGGTTTGCAAAGGATTCTGGGTAACAGAAGCTGGTCAGAGCCCCACAAGTCACCCTATCTTGTATTCCCCTAGGTCTCAGGTTTTCAAGAATGCACAGGTTTGGTAGGTTTCCCTAGGTGCCGGCTGAGCTAGAGGCCAAAATCTACAGGTAGGCACTTTGCAAAAAACACCTCTGTTTTCTTTCAAAAAATGGGATGTGTCCACGTTGCGTTTTGGGGGATTTCCTGTTGTGGGCGCTAGGCCTATCCACACAAGTGAGGTATCATTTTTATCGGGAGACTTGGGGGAACGCTGGGTGGAAGGAAATTTGTAGCTCCTCTCTGATTCCAGAACTTTCTGTCACCGAAATGTGAGGAAAATTTGTTTGTTTAGCCAAATTTTGAGGTTTGCAAAGGATTCTGGGTAACAGAACCTGGTCAGAGCACCACAAGTCACCTTATCTTGGATTCCCTTAGGTCTCTAGTTTTCAGAAATGCACAGGTTTGGTAGGTTTCCCTAGGTGCCGGCTGAGCTAGAGGCCAAAATCTACAGGTAGGCACTTTGCAAAAAACACCTCTCTTTTCTTTAAAAAAATGGGATGTGTCCACGTTGCGTTTTGGGGCATTTCCTGTCGCGGGCGCTAGGCCTATCCACACAAGTGAGGTATCATTTTTATCGGGAGACTTGGGGGAACGCTGGGTGGAAGGAAATTTGTAGCTCCTCTCTGATTCCAGAACTTTCTGTCACCGAAATGTGAGGAAAATTTGTTTTTTTAGCCAAATTTTGAGGTTTGCAAAGGATTCTGGGTAACAGAACCTGGTCAGAGCAACGCAAGTCACCCTATCTTGGATTCCCTTAGGTCTCTAGTTTTCAGAAATGCACAGGTTTGGTAGGTTTCACTAGGTGCCGGCTGAGCTAGAGGCCAAAATCTACAGGTAGGCACTTTGCACAAAACACCTCTGTTTTCTTTAAAAAAATGGGATGTGTCCACGTTGCATTTTGGTGCATTTCCTTTCGCGGGCGCTAGGCCTACCCACACAAGTGAGGTATCATTTTTATCGGGAGACTTGGGGGAACGCTCGGTGGAAGGAAATTTGTGCCTCCTCTCAGATTCCAGAACTTTCTGCCACAGAAATGTGAGGAACATGTGTTTTTTTAGCCAAATTTTGAGGTTTGCAAAGGATTCTGGGTAACAGAACCTGGTCAGAGCCCCACAAGTTACCCCATCTTGGATTCCCCTAGGTCTCAGGTTTTCAAGAATGCACAGGTTTGGTAGGTGTCCCTAGGTGCCGGCTGAGCTAGAGGCCAAAATCTACAGGTAGGCACTTTGCAAAAAACACCTCTGTTTTCTTTAAAAAAATGGTATGTGTCCACGTTGCGTTTTGGGGCATTTCCTGTCGTCGGAGCTAGGCCTATCGACACAAGTGAGGTATAATTTTTATCGGGAGACTTGGGGGAACGCTGGGTGGAAGGAAATCTGTGCCTCCTCTCAGATTCCAGAACTTTCTGCCACAGAAATGTGAGGAACATGTGTTTTTTTAGCCAAATTTTGATGTTTGCAAAGGATTCTGGGTAACAGAACCTGGTCAGAGCCCCACAAGTCACCCCATGTTGGATTCCCCTATGTCTCTAGTTTTCAAAAATGCACAGGTTTGGTAGGTTTCCCTAGGTGCCGGCTGAGCTAGAGGCCAAAACCTACAGGTAAACACTTTGCAAAATACAGGTCTGTTTTCTGTCCAAAAATGGGATGTGTCCACGTTGTGCTTTGGGGCATTTCCTGTCGCAGGTGCTAGGCCTACCCACACAAGTGAGGTATCATTTTTATCAGGAGACTTGGGGGAACGCTGGGTGGAAGGAAATTTGTGCCTCCTTTCAGATTCCAGAACTTTCTGCCACAGAAATGTGAGGAACATTTGTTTTTTTAGCCAAATTTTGAGGTTTGCAAAGGATTCTGGGTAACAGAACCTGGTCAGAGCCCCACAAGTCACCCCATCTTGGATTCCCCTAGGTCTCTAGTTTTAAAAAATGCACAGGTTTGGTAGGTTTCCCTAGGTGCCGGCTGAGCTAGAGGCCAAAATCTACAGGTAGGCACTTTGCAAAAAACACCTCTGTTTTCTTTCAAAAAATGGGATGTGTCCACGTTGCGTTTTGGGGCATTTCCTGTCGCGGGCGCTAGGCCTACCGACACAAGTGAGGTATCATTTTTATCGGGAGACTTGGGGGAACGCTGGGTGGAAGGAAATTTGTGCCTCCTCTCAGATTCCAGAACTTTCTGCCACAGAAATGTGAGGAACACGTGTTTTTTTAGCCAAATTTTGATGTTTGCAAAGGATTCTGGGTAACGGAACCTGGTCAGCACCCCACAAGTCACCCCATCTTGGATTCCCCTAGGTCTCAGGTTTTCAAGAATGCACAGGTTTGGTAGGTTTCCCTAGGTGCCGGCTGAGTTAGATGCCAAAATCTACAGGTAGGCACTTTTGCAAAAAACACCTCTGTTTTCTTTCAAAAAATGGAATGTGTCCACGTTGCGTTTTGGGGCATTTCCTGTCGCGGGCACTAGGCCTATCCACACAAGTGAGGTATCATTTTTATCGGGAGACTTGGGGGAACGCTGGGTGGAAGGAAATTTGTGGCTCCTCTCTGATTCCAGAACTTTCTGTCACCGAAATGTGAGGAAAATGTGTTTGTTTAGCCAAATTTTGAGGTTTGCAAAGGATTCTGGGTAACAGAACCTGGTCAGAGCCCCACAAGTCACCCCATCTTGTATTCCCCTAGGTCTCTAGTTTTTAAAATGCACATGTTTGGTAGTTTTCCCTAGGTGCCGGCTGAGCTAGAGGCCGAAATCTACAGGTAGACACTTTGCAAAAAGCACCCCTGTTTTCTTTCAAAAAATGGGATGTGTCCATGCGTTGCGTATTGGGCATTTCCTGTCGCGGGCGCTAGGCCTACCCACACAAGGGAGGCATAATTTTTATCAGGAGACTTGGGGGAACTCTGGGTGGAAGGAAATTTGTGCCTCCTCTCAGATTCCAGAACTTCTGCCACAGAAATGTGAGGAACATGTGTTTTTTTTAGCCAAATTGTGAGGTTTGCAAAGGATTCTGGGTAACAGAACCTGGTCAGAGCCCCACAAGTCACCCCATCTTGTATTCCTCTAGGTCTCTAGTTTCCAAAAATGCACAGGTTTGGTAGGGTTTCCCTAGGTGCCGGCTGAGCTAGAGGCCAAAATCTACAGGTAGGCACTTTGCAAAAAACACCCCTGTTTTCTTCAAAAATGGGATGTGTCCACGTTGCGTTTTGGGGCATTTCCTGTCGCGGGCGCTAGGCCTACCCACATAAGTGAGGTATCATTTTTATCAGGAGACTTGGGGGAACGCTGGGTGGAAGGAAATTTGTGGCTCCTCTCTGATTCCAGAACTTTCTGTCACCGAAATGTGAGGAAAATGTGTTTGTTTAGCCAAATTTTGAGGTTTGCAAAGGATTCTGGGTAACAGAACCTGGTCAGAGCCCCACAAGTCACCCCATCTTGTATTCCCCTAGGTCTCTAGTTTTTAAAAATGCACATGTTTGGTAGGTTTCCCTAGGTGCCGGCTGAGCTAGAGGCCGAAATCTACAGGTAGGCACTTTGCAAAAAGCACCCCTGTTTTCTTTCAAAAAATGGGATGTGTCCACGTTGCGTATTGGGGCATTTCCTGTCGCGGGCGCTAGGCCCTACCCACACAAGGGAGGCATAATTTTTATCAGGAGACTTGGTGGAACTCTGGGTGGAAGGAAATTTGTGCCTCCTCTCAGATTCCAGAACTTTCTGCCACAGAAATGTGAGGAACATGTGTTTTTTTTAGCCAAATTGTGAGGTTTGCAAAGGATTCTGGGTAACAGAACCTGGTCAGAGCCCCACAAGTCACCCCATCTTGTATTCCTCTAGGTCTCTAGTTTCCAAAAATGCACAGGTTGGTAGGTTTCCCTAGGTGCCGGCTGAGCTAGAGGCCAAAATCTACAGGTAGGCACTTTGCAAAAAACACCCCTGTTTTCTTCAAAAAATGGGGATGTGTCCACGTTGCGTTTTGGGGCATTTCCTGTCGCGGGCGCTAGGCCTACCCACACAAGTGAGGTATCATTTTTATCAGGAGACTTGGGGGAACGCTGGGTGGAAGGAAATTTGTGCCTCCTCTCAGATTCCAGAACTTTCTGCCCACAGAAATGTGAGGAACATGTGTTTTTTTAGCAAAATTTTGAGGTTTGCAAAGGATTCTGGGTAACAGAACCTGGTCAGAGCCCCACAAGTCACCCCATCTTGGATTCCCCTAGGTCTCTAGTTTTGAAAATGCACAGGTTGGTAGGTTTCCCTAGGTGCCGGCTGAGCTAGAGGCCAAAAATCTACAGGTAGGCACTTTGCAAAAAACACCTCTGTTTTCTTTCAAAAAATGGGATGTGTCTACGTTGCGTTTTGGGGCATTTCCTGTCGCGGGCACTAGGCCTATCCACACAAGTGAAGTATCATTTTTACCGGGAGACTTGGGGGAACGCTGGGTGGAAGGAAATTTGTGGCTCCTCTCTGATTCCAGAACTTTCTGTCACCGAAATGTGAGGAAAAATGTGTTTTGTTTAGCCAATTTTGAGGTTTGCAAAGGATTCTGGTAACAGAACCTGGTCAGAGCCCCACAAGTCACCCCATCTTGGATTCCCCTAGGTCTCTAGTTTTAAAAAATGCACAGGTTTGGTAGGTTTCCCTAGGTGCCGGCTGAGCTAGAGGCCAAAATCTACAGGTAGGCACTTTGCAAAAAACACCTCTGTTTTCTTTCAAAAATGGGATGTGTCCACGTTGCGTTTTGGGGCATTTCCTGTCGCGGGCGCTAGGCCTACCGACACAAGTGAGGTATCATTTTTATCAGGAGACTTGGGGGAACTCTGGGTGGAAGGAAATTTGTGCCTCCTCTCAGATTCCAGAACTTTCTGCCACAGAAATGTGAGGAACATGTTTTTTTTTAGCCAAATTTTGAGGTTTGCAAAGGATTCTGGGTAACAGAACCTGGTCAGAGCCC